>NW_027185441.1:440000-445874 GCF_022577435.1 Embiotoca jacksoni
ATGCTGTCCCATCATCAGATCACACCCAACGGGGCTGCAGCGCACCGCTCCTCCGGAACCAGCACCATGACTCCCAGACTCAAACCCGCAATCTGAGCGAACCGGACCGAACCGGCGGAGGACCGCGAGTAACGGACGGGACTTACACACACACACACACACACACACACACACACACACACACACACACACACACACACACACACACACACACACACATACACACACACACACGGAGGGAGACGAATATTGCAGCGAGCAGCAGTCAGAGAGACGCCGCGGATTTTCGCCTTTCGCTCCAGAGACGAGTCCCGCTCGGACACCGGGAGCACCGGGAGCACCGGGAGCACTGGGAGCACCGGGAACACCGGGAACACCGATCCGTCCCCGAGAGTCGGTGCACAACCAAAACATGTCATCGTCGGCCAAGGACAGCGGGCACTACGCCAACTATGTGGGACCGTACCGGCTGGAGAAGACGCTGGGAAAAGGACAGACAGGTTAGTGAACCGCGCGGAGACGCGCTGACATCACGCCGCGCTGCCCGGTGCGTTTCACCGCTGCGGGAAACGGGAGGCGCAGAAATGTCTGCGGATGTTTGTGGTTGCTGAATGCAGGTGGATGCTGCTGCTGCTGCTGCTGCTGCTGCTGATGAAGATGAAGATGAAGATGATGATGAAGATGGTGGTGCGCCTTTAATCCTTGTTGTCAGGCAGACAGTCCGCGGTGATAATGGGCTCTTCTGATGCTTCTGGTCTCTAATTCTCGCCTCCGTCTGTCACATGGTGTCTCTGCTGAGGGTGCTCTCTGCAGAAGAGCCAGTGATGCTGCACTGTCCGGTCCCTGCACACACACACACACACACACACACACACGACACACACACACACACACACAACACACACAGACACACACACACACACACACACACACACACACAGACACACACACACACACACACACACACACACAGACACAGACACACACACACACACACACACACACACACACACACACAGACACACACACACACACACACACACACACACACACAGACACACACCACACACACACACACACACAGACACAGACACACACACACACACACACACACACAGACACACCACACACACACCACACACACACACACACACACACACACACACACACCACACACCACACACAGACACAGACACACACACACACACACACACACACACACACACACACAGACACACACACACACACACACACACACACACAGACACACACAGACACACACACACACACACACACACACACACAGACACAGACACAGACACACACACACACACACCAGACACACACACACAGACACACACACACACACACACACACACAGACACACACACACACACACACACACACACACACACACACACAGACACAGACACACACACACACACACACACACACAGACACAGACACACACACACACACACACACACACACACACACACAGACACACACACACACACAGACACACACAGACACACACACACACACACACACACACACAGACACAGACACACACACACACACACACACACACACACACACACACACACAGACACACACACAGACACACACACACACACACACACACACACACAGACACACACACACACACACACACACAGACACAGACACACACACACACACACACACACACACACAGACACACACACACAGACACAGACACACACACACACACACACACACACACACACACAGACAGACACACACACAGACCACACACACACACACACACAGACACAGACACACACACACACACACACACACACACACACACACACACACACCACACACACACACACACACACACAGACAGACACACACACACACACACACACACACCACACACACACACACCACACACACACACACACACAGACACAGACACACACACACACACCACACACAGACACACACACACCACACACACACACACACACACACACACACACACACACAGACACAGACACACACACACCACACACACACAGACACACACACAGACACACACACACACACACACACAGACACACACACACACACACACACACACACACAGACACCACACACACACACACACACACACACACACACAGCACACACACCACACACACACACACCACACACACACACACACACACACACACAGACACACACAGACACAGACACACACACAGACACAGACACACACACCACACACACACACACAGACACAGACACACACACACACACACACACACACACACACAGACACAGACACACACACACACACACACACACACACACACACACACACACACACACTGCTGTAGCTGCAACATCACCTTTCTGCAGAGGTGCAGTGTGCTCTGGAGGTCTCTGGACCTTTTCTAGTGCTTTTATTTTGTAATGCTGATGAAGGCCCTGCTGCAGGAGCCTCTATGTAACTGTGTGTGTGTGTGTGTGTGTGGTGTGTGTGTGATATTCATTTCTCTCTGCTCATAAAAGCAGCCCATGAGTCCTCCTCCGTTGCCCCTGACAGCTCCGTGACTCATCAGGTAGACCGGTCGCTCGTTTGATGCTTCGGTCTGATTTTTTCTTGCATCATGAGACTTGATTCCAAGAATGATGAACAACATTAGAAACAGTCTCCAGAGTGACATCAATGACTTGTCTCCACTGTATTACGGGGGTTTCGGGCCGGGCCGGGCTCCGGACGCCCCACCAGCTGTGATCACATGCAGCCAGACATGAAGGTTCCAGCAGGTAGACGTGAGAACGCTGCTCGCCGGGTGAATAATTCATCAGCAGCCAATTAGCCGGCTGCTGGAGTCAGACGCAGCCGTGTGTGTTACTGCCGGTTTAATCAGTTCTTCAGCTGCAGTGGAGGACACACACACACACACACACACACACACACACCACACACACACACACACACACACACACACACACACACACACACACACACACACACACACACACACACACACACACACAGATCGTCTCTTTGGTCTTCAGCAGAGAACTAAAGGTCCAAACTACGCTCACACTCCTCTTCCACTGACAGTCAGCGATTCTTCTGTGGTCCAGCGTCATAGTATGACCTCATCACATCAGCTGTTCTTCTCACATGTTGACAGACGTCATCTGCATGTATATCTGGAAACGTTTCCTGAGAAGTTCTTTGAGAGGGCTTTAAAATGTTTTTCTGTCTTCTAACAGACAAGAACTTTATTTTGAAATGTTTCCTGCTTGTTGTATTGCAGTGAGAGTTTCAGTCAGACCTGAAGAAACTCGCTGACTCGGTTCATCTGAGAGACAAACTAAATGAACAGAAACCTTGCAGAGAGTCCGGATAACTGCCGACGATGAGTCGGACTCTGAAATGTGGGTGCTGAACCTTTTTTCTTCGGAGTCGTGCCGACTGTGTTTGGATCCTCCGTGTTGAGGAGAGTCCGTATGAAAGGCGCCCCTCTGGTGGTCATCTTCTATCAGCCTCCAGCTCACCAGTTGTGTGTTTGCTGACGTTTCCAGAAAGGTCAGAGGTCATGGAGGTTCATGTCTGGTTGGATGTTCAGCTGATATATTGTAGTTTCAGTCACGTAGAGTTTGTCTTCATAACTTAGATAACAGCCGACGTCTGAGGAACACGATCTTCTTTTCTCTTTGTCTTTGTTTCCTGTTAGCTCGATAAACTGTTAGCCTCTGTTAGCTCGATAAACTGTTAGCCTCTGTTAGCTTGATAAACTGTTAGCCTCTGTTAGCTCGATAAACTGTAAACCTCGGTGGCTTCTAGACGCCGTCCATGTTGCCGTTGCCACGCAACGGTGTTTTTAACCACTTGAACACCGATCATACGGTGCACACGACATCCCATGTTGGAACAACGAGTTCCATTTGAACACAGTATGTGACGACTCGGTATCACGGCCAAGCGTGTAATACACACGCCCGTCCACCAGAGGGAGGCGTGTCAGTGTCACATTGTTCAGGAAAATAAAACCATGTGGAAATCCCCCTGGTTAGAAAAAAACACCCGTTCTACCTCCTTACATGGACTTCAGGGACCTTTAGTAATTCGTCATATGACCTGCTGACTCACACACACACACACACACACACACACACACACACACACACACACACACACACACACACACACACACACTCACACACACCATAAGAAGAAAGCGATTCTTTCTATATGAAGTCATTAGAAGTGAATGTCTCTTTCTTTCTGCGAGCTGATTGGACGGTGATCGAGGGGGGCGTGACTGATGAAGATTGAGGGCTAAAGTTAGATTTATAAACCAACTTTTATTGAACGATAAGTGTGTTATTTATATAACGTGCTTTAAATTGAGCATCTTTTCAGGCTCGATGAAGAACAAGCGTGTCGGTTCGGTGACATCAGCGGGATGTACGCCGGGTGAGAGTCGCTGGTGATTGGTTAGAGAAGATCAAAGCAGGACGTGAGACTGAACGAGGAAGAGAAATAAAAGTGTTCTCTGTCCAGCAGCAGATTTAAACTCTGAGTGAAGTTCATCCGTCCAGCAGGATGCGTGTTGGGATCTCCGTTCAGCCGGTGTTTGTGTGTGAGCGTTGGTGAGGTGGAGTGAGACGCATGTCGAGCTGCAGACATGTTGGTGTGTTCTGCTGAAGCTCAGCTGGCAGACGGGGAAGTCCGATCATTCAACCACCCACATAAGAGCAGGGTGAGCTTACTCTTACTGTGTGTGTGTGTTTGTGTGTGTGTACTGTAATAATTATTATTCTATACACGCAAATACAGCCTTTTAATTTTCATATGAAAGAGGCCAAAGCTCCCAAACGTTCTATAATCTGTTATGAACCCTAAGTATGAAATGTTCTGTAGACGTGAAGCTGCGTCGCTCTGCCACAGATTGTCTTTTATAAACACTGTTTTCAACCAGAAAGTGATGCAAAGTGGCTGCAACTGTGTGTGTGTGTGTGTGTGTGTGTGTGTGTGTGTGTGTGTGTGTGTGTGTGTGTGTGTGTGTGTGTGTGAACCTTTAAATTCCCTCTCTGATGAATGCGCTTCTTCTCGGCCCCACAGTGATGAGCCTGCACTTGGAACAATGCGCTCATGTTTTGTGTGTGTGTGTGTGTGTGTGTGTGTGTGTGTGTGTGTGTGTGTGTGTGTGGGGTGGTTGAAGCTGAATGGCGAGAGTCTGTGCTGACTCTGAACAATTAGTCAGTCTGTTTTGTGTGTGTGTGAGTGTGTGTGTGAGTGTGTTTTACACTGTGTTCCCAGGCTCCATGCGGTGCTCATTTTCAAAGTGTTGGCCAACAGTTGGGCTGGTTGTCATGGTTTCATCTCTCCTCCTTCTACAATGGCCGCTCTCTTTCCTTGTCGGACTGCGAGCTGTCGATCTCTTCCTGTTTCTGTTCTCATCTCTCGGCCTCGATGAGCTGCTCTTTCACCTCCTGACTTCTTAAAGAATAAGAAGAATTTGAAGCTGCTATGAAGGCAGAGGGGAGGAAAAACTCTCTTTAACAGAAGAAACCTCCAACAGACGGAAAAACTCTCTTTTAACATGAAGAAACGTCCAACAGAAGGAAGAACTCTCTTTTAACTGAAGAAACCTCCAACAGAAAGAAAAACTCTCTTTTAACAGAAGAAACCTCCAACAGAAGGAACAACTCTCTTTTAACAGAAGAAACCT
The DNA here is from genome assembly GCF_022577435.1 of Embiotoca jacksoni. NCBI lineage: Eukaryota > Metazoa > Chordata > Actinopteri > Embiotocidae > Embiotoca > Embiotoca jacksoni. The sequence goes on from NW_027185441.1 coordinate 445,745, forward strand.
CCAACAGAAGGAAAAACTCTCTTTTAACATGAAGAAACCTCCAACAGAAGGACAAACTCTCTTTTAACAGAAGAAACCTCAACAGAAGGAAAAACTCTCTTTTAACAGAAGAAACCTCCAACAGAAGGAA
>NW_027185441.1:455974-460974 GCF_022577435.1 Embiotoca jacksoni
GCCTGTCTGTCTGTTTGTCTGTCTGTCTATCTGCCTGTCTGCCTGTCTGTCTGTCTGTCTGCCTGTGTGTCTGTCTATCTGTCTGTCTGTCTGTCTGTCTGTCTATCTGCCTGTCTGCCTGCCTGTCTGTCTGTCTGTCTGTCTGTCTGCCTGTCTGCCTGTCTGTCTGTTTGTCTGTCTGTCTATCTGCCTGTCTGTCTGTCTGCCTGTCTGCCTGTCTGTCTGTCTGCCTGCCTGCCTGTCTGTCTGTCTGTCTGTCTGCCTGTCTGCCTGTCTGTCTGTTTGTCTGTCTGTCTATCTGCCTGTCTGTCTGTCTGCCTGTCTGCCTGTCTGTCTGTCTGCCTGCCTGTCTGTCTGTCTGTCTGTCTGCCTGTCTGCCTGTCTGTCTGTTTGTCTGTCTGTCTATCTGCCTGTCTGTCTGTCTGCCTGTCTGCCTGTCTGTCTGTCTGCCTGCCTGTCTGTCTGTCTGTCTGTCTGTCTGTCTGTCTGCCTGTCTGCCTGTTTGTCTGTCTGTCTATCTGCCTGTCTGTCTGTCTGTCTGTCTGTCTGTCTGTCTGTCTGTCTGTCTGTCTGTCTGTCTGTCTGTCTGCCATGAACACTTATTGTTGGTAATAAAGTCAGTTTTATTTTGAAAGGAGACTTTATGATGTCATACTTTCAGCAGAGCTTCGGTTCACGATGTTTTTTTGTGGAAACATTGCAAGAATTTAGCAGAATTGAAAACAAATATTCGTACAATGAAGTCGGTGAAACATTTCTCTTGAAAATAAACTTTTCATCTAAACGGTTCTTGCATGAGGCCTCGTGTGATCTGCTTCCGTGTTAAACTCTGACATCACTTCCTGTCAGTCACCTGTTTTGTGATGCTGATCTGAGATCAGATGGACGGGTCAGAACCGACCCGCTGAGCTCCGCTCTGCTGCTGCAGTTTGTTCGACCTCTGATCCTCATTCATCCCACAGCATCGCACATCAGCACCGAGCATGGGCGGAGCTACAGCTGTTAGCTTTCCAGCTGGTAATTGGGGATGCACTGATGAACTGGACGGTAACCGTGGAAACGCTGTCGACTACAATGTCCCGGTGATGTAAAGAACTGATGGCTGTGATCAGTGATCAGCTGGTCAACGTTTGTTTGTCAGACGCAAAAAAATCTGATTTAAAGTCAGAAAAACACCTCAAAGGTTAATGAAGAAAAAACATAAAACGATCTTTTACTTTGAAATAAAACTTTGATTTCACGCAATAAAACACACTCAGCTCTTCTGGATCGTAGTAAGTTTACGTCTCTGTCCTACCTCACGTTTTATAGACTGTAAATGTGCGTTTTATTGGATTCATCATCACTATGAAACTATAAATAAGATAAATAATAATAATGATACGACAAGTTGTAAAATGTAAATAATTCTTTATTGTGCATTATTCAGAAATGATTAAGATACAGTACTTTTTTCATCAAACTTTCCACCAAATTTAAACTTTCAGACAAACAGAGGCGACAGTTTAGAAATAATTTATATAAATATAATATTTAAAGTTTAGAAAACTACAGGTCATCAAGACATGCTGGAAGTTTGATTTGTTTCATCTTGTTTCATAGATAAATAAAACTCAGTCATCCGCAGAGAGATGTAAGTTAAGCATGTTTAAACAAGAATATTATGGGCTCTAGTACAGAACCCTGTGGAACTCCATGACGTCAAAGAGGCATTATTGGTATATTAGAATAATAATTATATATTAGAATCAATCAATCAATCGATCAATCTGATCGATGTGATTTAAAGGTGCGAGGACAAGTCGACTGTCTGAAGCCAGCAGAAGCTCGTTGCTATGGGAACCAGCGTTGTTATGTTAAAGTAGTGAAATATAAAGTGATTGAATCGGACCCATCAGAACGTGTTCGGTGAATCTCTGAGCGACGGTTGAGATCTCGGTGCATCCCTACTGTTAACGAAGGCTCCACTGCTGCCTCCTGATTGGCTGATCACTGTGCTAATCGCATGTTCTGTTTTCTTTCTTTCTTGCACCTCACCACTTCCTGCCTGCTCACCTCTCAACCATCCGCCTCGCTGCCTTTTTATTTCCTGCTGTGTTTCTGTTGAATGAAACCTGTGTCGGCTCGTGACCGCTCGCAGCCCCACCGGCGCTTCTTCATCCCCCCCCAATCCCCCGACCTGTGTCAGTCCCCCAACTGCAGCCCCACCCACTCCCCCGAGGTCCGCCTCAACGGGGTGGGGCCGCGAACGCCCAACTCCTACCAGCCAAAGATGGGGTCCCCCCTCATGCACCCCCGCACGCAGACCCTCCCCGCCAAGCCCAAAGTGTCCGAGAAGCCGCTGCAGACCACCAGGTCCAACCCGCTCCCCAACACCGCCCAGACCTCCTCCACCCCCAAATCCGAGCCCTCCACCCCCTGCCAGCCTCTGGCCCCCTGCATCCCCAACAGCCCCCGCGTGCGGCGCCACCCGCCCCTCACCGTCCCCCCCAAGCTGTCCATCCCCCTCTCCCCGGTGCCCCCCATGTCGCCCCTCCGCCGCCACCACCTCCACCCTGACCACAACGGCAAATCTGTCCCCATCACGCAGGTGACCCCCCACCCCTCCCCCAGAGGGAGCCCTCTTCCCACCCCCAAAGGCACCCCGGTGCACACGCCCAAGGACAGCCCGGCCGGCACGCCCAGCCCGACGCCGCCGCCCAGCCCGTCCATCGGCGGGATGCCCTGGAGGACGCGCCTCAACTCCATCAAGAACAGCTTCCTGGGCTCACCGCGCTTCCACCGCAGGAAAATGCAAGGTGGGAGGGTTGGCGGGGGTGGGGGGTCACACCTTAATGATATTATCTCATCTTATCTGTACCATAATGGATTCACTGTTTATGCCAGTAGCTCAGAGGAATCTCACCTTAATGAAAGCGTTTTCACGGTTCAGCTGCTGCCGACGTTATCAGACGATCTGCAGCCTCATGAAGACGTAACGACCTCATTACAGGAAAACGCAACATTTCACCCTTTTCCTCAGTTTTCTCAGAGCTGCTTTGATAGTTAAAAATAATCTCTGACAAACTGAACCAAGCCGAATATTGTCGTTTACTCTCTCCGAGGAGGTTTTAATTAAATCTGAAAAGAAGACGGAGAGAAACGTCATCACACCTACGTGAACACGGTGACCTCTGACCTCTCTCTGCCTCCACAGTTCCCACCCAGGAGGACATGTCCAGTCTCACCCCGGACTCGTCTCCAGAGTGAGTAACGCAGCACAAACACACACGTGACGTCCTGAAATGACTCATCAGTAATCCAAGCACACTGACATCCTCGTTAGTACGTCGTTAGAGGCCCTAAAGTACCAGGATGTTGTACGACATCTGCAGTCTGCAGGTCAGCAGGATACTCGAGCTGTTCTTACCCACAATCCTCTGTAGCGGAAGATACGTCACATCGACTGAGCTGCAGTGACAGTTGGTGGCGCTGTAGCTCCGCCCACAACAGGAAGAAGAAGAAGAATTAAAAAGAAGTTTTCCTTCGAATGTCGTGCTACAAATGTTCGATATAAAACGTTTAAAACCATAAAAGTGAATAAAATAATTATTCATCAATCTATCGTCTCTGTTAGTTGTGTATCGATGATGTCGTAATTCCCGAAAATGGACCAATCACCTGTCACCTCTCATGAAACATGATGTCATCTTCAGGATCTGTCTTTTGACCTCGATCAGCTGTTTCTTTGGTCTCTTACGTCCATGTGTTGTTGTGGAACAGCTGATGAACGTCTCCTCCCTCTGCAGACTGGCTAAGAAGTCCTGGTTCGGGAACTTCATCAACCTGGAGAAGGAGGAGCAGATCTTCATCGTGATCCGAGACAAACCTCTGAGCTCCATCAAGGCCGACATCGTCCACGCCTTCCTCTCCGTGAGTCTTCCTTTTCCTCTTCATCCTTCCTCTTCCTCTTCCTTCTTCCTCTTCAAGTCCAAAAAACAGCCATTAAACAGCAGTGATAAACAGACACACACAGTTAATAATAATAATAATGATAATAATAATCAGTTAGTGCCAGCTGTCTTCTTCCAGTTCATTTCTTGATTGTCAAAGTGAAAAATAACCAGCTAAGAGCTCATCATCGTCATCATCATCTTCATCATCTTCATCGTCATCATCTTCCTCTTTATCTTTATCTTCAGTTCGACCTGAATCTGTCTCTCTATTTCTCCCAACAGAGATCATTTCAGGGTTTTTTTTATTTTATTTTGGCGGGGCTTTTTAACAGTGCAGGCCTTGTTCTTGTTATTTCCATTATTGATTCATTTTTCCATTATTTTTAACATTTAATTGTTTCCACTGAACTTTTTTCTTCTTTTCACGTTGTAAACAACACAAACAGTAAATTCAGAAGTGTTTAATGAAGCTGGTAGTGTTGCCGCCGTTCTGTCCGCTCACGTCGACGCTGTTGGAACGTGGCGTCGAACCGCCGCCTCCGTCTGCTCCCGCCTCGCTGCTGTTCCTCCTGACGCTCCAGCTGCTCCTCCCTCCTCCAGATCCCCAGCCTGAGCCACAGCGTCATCTCTCAGACCAGCTTCCGGGCGGAGTACAAGTCCACGGCCGGTCCCACCGTGTTCCAGAAACCCGTCAAGTTCCAAGTGGACATCACCTACACGGAGAGCACCGGCGCCACCAAGGAGAACGGCATCTACTCGGTCACCTTCACGCTGCTCTCAGGTAAACGCACACAGCCGCTACCATGGTAACGCACCTGGACGCGTGGACATGACCAAAACATCATCACAAAGTCATGCAAAAATGTAATAAAACGTCCCCTGTTAAACATCCTGTCCAGTCAGCTGATGTCGGTTATTATCACCTCTTCTATTAAGCTGTTACCTGTTCAGGTAAAAAGACTCTTATGTCCGGCTGCTTTCGCTGCTTATTGGGTGACGTCACCGTCCTGCTTCTGTTCTGATCTGCTGACTGGAACAAACCGACTAAAACCAGCCATGACTCTG
>NW_027185441.1:465974-485974 GCF_022577435.1 Embiotoca jacksoni
GCCCCCGGCAGCAGGCCCAGCCCGCCCCCGCCCAATGACTCCAAATGCCCCGCCGGCAAAGACAAAACAAAGACGGCCGGCAGCAGGACGCAGGAACAACCTTAAGGAGCGGTTAGCCGTGCATGAGTAGACCAGAACAGAAATCAGGCCGTCCTCAGAGAGACAGAGGACACGCTCACGTTCACCTTTTAGCAACGAGAGAAAACTAAACAAGAATTCTACTTTTTGCCTCTAAATTTTCTACTGTATAACAGGAATGGCTATTTCAGTTTAAGAGTCGATCAGTATTTTACAATAAGTAGCAGATGTAGCTTTGTCGTCCCTCCATTGTGTCCCTCTCTGTGTCCTCGGGGGTCTTTCGGTGGGTGTGTGTCCTCCTCACATGTGTGATGACTTGTCTCTGCCACCAGGGGTCATCCATAATAACTATTAACCTCTCGGAGACCGGCCGGCAGCGGCCGACGCTCGCGGCCCACCGAGAGAGTCCGAAACGGAAGAAAATCACCGAGGACCCCTCCTCACCCCCCGCCCTCCCCCCACGACACCTCCCGTCTCCAGCCGCATCCGTAGAGTCCAGCTCGCCCCCCCAGCAGACCAAACGCACCTCGGAAGAGTTGTAAAAAGGATTTTTTTTAAAAAGCCTTAAGACAGTGATGTTTGTCGAATCTCCACACGTCCTTCTGCTCCTTTCTTCCTTTTCTCCCACATGTACATAAATAAAAACACAAACCACTTCTTTGCGGGATGTAACGACTCGAGTTGACGCAGGAGACGGACGGACGGACGCTGGCTGGATTGTAATTCTTTTTAATATCGTGTTTCTTTGTAAACGGCAGCATTTTTTTGAGTGGCGTTCCTCTCAATGGGTCGTCATAAAGGTATGATGGGGGGAGTGTGTGTGTGGGGGGGGGTTCGGTGATATTATATAAATGAATGATCTATTCTGTTGTACAGACTAAATAATGTTCCGTATGTACAAAAACTGTAGTTGTGACTTTGTTTTAGAGCTGTTGCCATATTTTGTTTGGTTTTCCCATCGAGCCGCGGTCACACCAGCATTTCAAAACACTAATAACGACTAATAAACTAATAACAACTGATCAACTAATAACGATCAACTAATAACGATCAACTAATAACGATCAACTAATAACGATAAACTAATAACGATAAACTAATAACGACTGATAAACTAATAACGATAAACTAATAATGATAAACTAATAACGATGAACTAATAACGATGAACTAATAACGACTGATAATCTAATAACGACTGATAAACTAATAACGATAAACTAATAACGACTGATAATCTAATAACGACTGAAACTAATAACGATAATCTAATAACGATAAACTAATAACGACTGATAATCTAATAATGACTGATAATCTAATAACGACTGATAATCTAATAACGACTAAATAACGACTGATAATCTAATAACGACTAAATAACGACTGATAATCTAATAACGACTGATAATCTAATAACGACTGATAATCTAATAACGACTGATAAACTAATAACGACTGATAATCTAGTAACGACTAAACAATGACTGATAATCTAATAACGACTGATAATCTAATAACGACTGATAATCTATTAACGACTGATAATCTAATAACGACTGATAATCTAATAACGACTGGTAATCTAATAACGACTGATAATCTATTAACGACTGATAATCTAATAACGACTGATAATCTAGTAACGACTAAACAACGACTGATAATCTAATAACGACTGATAATCTAATAACGACTGGTAATCTAATAACGACTAAATAACGACTGATAATCTAATAACGACTGATAATCTAATAACGACTAAACAATGACTGATAATCTAATAACGACTGATAATCTAATAACGACTAAATAACGACTGATAATCTAATAACGACTAAATAATGACTGATAATCTAATAACGACTGATAATCTAATAACGACTAAATAATGACTGATAATCTAATAACGACTAAATAATGACTGATAATCTAATAATGACGGATAATCTAATAACGACTGATAATCTAATAACGACTGATAAACTAATAACGACTGATAATCTATTAACGACTGATAATCTAATAACGACTGATAATCTAATAACGACTAAACAACGACTGGTAATCTAATAACGACTGGTAATCTAATAACGACTAAATAACGACTGATAATCTAATGACTGATAATCTAATAACGACTAAATAACGACTGATAATCTAATAACGACTAAATAATGACTGATAATCTAATAACGTCTAAATAATGACTGAGTCTAATAACGTCTAAATAATGACTGATAATCTAATAACGTCTATCTAACGACTGATAATCTAATAACGACTAAATAATGACTGATAATCTAATAACGTCTAAATAATGACTGATAGTCTAATAACGACTGATAATCTAATAACGACTGATAATCTAATAACGACTGATAAACTAATAACGACTGCTAATCTAATAACGACTGGTAATCTAATAACGACTGATAAACTAATAACGACTGATAATCTATTAACGACTGGTAATCTATTAACGACTGATAATCTAATAACGACTGATAATCTATTAACGACTGATAATCTATTAACGACTGATAATCTAATAACGACTGATAATCTATTAAGGACTGATAATCTATTAACGACTGATAATCTAATAACGACTGATAATCTAATAACGACTGATAATCTATTAACGACTGATAATCTAATAACGACTGATAATCTATTAACGACTGATAATCTATTAACGACTGATAATCTAATAACGACTGATAATCTAATAACGACTGATAATCTATTAACGACTGACAATCTATTAACGACTGACAATCTAATAACGACTGATAATCTATTAACGACTGATAATCTATTAACGACTGACAATCTATTAACGACTGATAATCTAATAACGACTGATAATCTAATAACGACTGATAATCTATTAACGACTGATAATCTAATAACGACTGATAATCTATTAACGACTGATAATCTATTAACGACTGATAATCTAATAACGACTGATAATCTATTAACGACTGATAATCTATTAACGACTGATAATCTAATAACGACTGATAATCTAATAACGACTGAAATTCTATTAACGACTGATAATCTAATAACGACTGATAATCTATTAACGACTGATAATCTATTAACGACTGATAATCTAATAACGACTGATAATCTATTAACGACTGATAATCTAATAACGACTGATAATCTATTAACGACTGATAATCTATTAACGACTGATAATCTAATAACGACTGATAATCTAATAACGACTGATAATCTATTAACGACTGATAATCTATTAACGACTGATAATCTAATAACGACTGATAATCTATTAACGACTGATAATCTAATAACGACTGATAATCTAATAACGACTGATAATCTATTAACGACTGATAATCTAATAACGACTGATAATCTATTAACGACTGATAATCTATTAACGACTGATAATCTAATAACGACTGATAATCTATTAACGACTGATAATCTAATAACGACTGATAATCTAATAACGACTGATAATCTATTAACGACTGATAATCTATTAACGACTGATAATCTAATAACGACTGATAATCTATTAACGACTGATAATCTAATAACGACTGATAATCTATTAACGACTGATAATCTATTAACGACTGATAATCTATTAACGACTGATAATCTAATAACGACTGATAATCTATTAACGACTGATAATCTATTAACGACTGATAATCTAATAACGACTGATAATCTAATAACGACTGAAATTCTATTAACGACTGATAATCTAATAACGACTGATAATCTATTAACGACTGATAATCTATTAACGACTGATAATCTAATAACGACTGATAATCTATTAACGACTGATAATCTAATAACGACTGATAATCTATTAACGACTGATAATCTATTAACGACTGATAATCTAATAACGACTGATAATCTAATAACGACTGATAATCTATTAACGACTGATAATCTATTAACGACTGATAATCTAATAACGACTGATAATCTATTAACGACTGATAATCTAATAACGACTGATAATCTAATAACGACTGATAATCTATTAACGACTGATAATCTAATAACGACTGATAATCTATTAACGACTGATAATCTATTAACGACTGATAATCTAATAACGACTGATAATCTATTAACGACTGATAATCTAATAACGACTGATAATCTATTAACGACTGATAATCTATTAACGACTGATAATCTAATAACGACTGATAATCTATTAACGACTGATAATCTATTAACGACTGATAATCTAATAACGACTGATAATCTATTAACGACTGATAATCTATTAACGACTGATAATCTATTAACGACTGATAATCTAATAACGACTGATAATCTATTAACGACTGATAATCTAATAACGACTGATAATCTATTAACGACTGATAATCTATTAACGACTGATAATCTAATAACGACTGATAATCTATTAACGACTGATAATCTAATAACGACTGATAATCTATTAACGACTGATAATCTAATAACGACTGATAATCTATTAACGACTGATAATCTAATAACGACTGATAATCTATTAACGACTGATAATCTAATAACGACTGATAATCTATTAACGACTGATAATCTATTAACGACTGATAATCTATTAACGACTGATAATCTGTCCCGACGAGGTTTACGACAAGTGAACGTAGAGCGCCAGCGTCCAACATGGAGAACGCTGTTGTAGCACGTTAGCTGTTAGGTGTCCCATTTTTTACATTTTCGAATAATCCTTAACATTTTTAAAATCGAATAGTTTATCTGACTCTCGTCTTGTCGTATTATTGTCGTGGATGATTCCACCACCAGACATCGGCAGTAATTCAGCGGAAAGTAGTTTACGAACCGCCATTAAACAACGAAAGGACGTGTTTACCGTGAGCTAAGTGCCGCTAGCCTGATCTGTAAGGACTACACCCGGGACATTTTAGTTTGTGGTGAATAAACACAAACTAAAAATTTAAATAAATTGTAGTCTTCAGTTGCAAATAGTTTGTTTCTTTGCTGCTAGCGAGCCTGCTAAAGCTCAGTTCAGGCAGAATTAGCATTATGGTGCAAAATGCTAATAAACAAGGCGGAGAACACGTTACTACCAGGCTAAAACACGTGGTGCTCCAGTCTATTAAGAGTTCTCGGCAAATATCGAATAGTATTTTTGTTTGAAATGCGTCTTTAACGAATGTCTTTTAATCTTTAGTCATGTCAATTAGCAGCCAGGCTAATGAGACTGCTAACTGACGGCTGGCCAGCTTACTAGCTCGGAGGGCTTCTTTTCCCACATCAACAACTTTTAATGTACGAAATGCTAAAAGGGATCAAAGAGCCATTTCAGTTAGTGCTGGCATGTTCTGGCTAGTTAGCATGCTAACTGCTAACCGCAGGTGAATTTTGCAGAGCGTTTTTTCTGGTGTGACCCGGCGTGACCCGGCGTGACCCGGCATGACCCGGCGTGACCCGGTGTGACCCGTGACCCGGCGTGACCCGGTGTGACCCGTGACCCGGCGTGACCCGGTGTGACCCGGTGTGACCTGTGACCCGGCGTGACCCGGCATGACCCGGCGTGACCCGGTGTGACCCGGTGTGACCTGTGACCCGGCGTGACCCGGCATGACCCGGCGTGACCCGGTGTGACCCGGCATGACCCGGCGTGACCCGGTGTGACCCGGCATGACCCGGCGTGACCCGGTGTGACCCGTGACCCGGTGTGACCCGGCGTGACCCGGTGTGACCCGGCATGACCCGGCGTGACCCGGTGTGACCCGTGACCCGGTGTGACCCGGTGTGACCCGGCGTGACCCGGTGTGACCCGGTGTGACCCGGCGTGACCCGGCCTCACAAACCAAACGTCTCCTTTTCATTTTGCACTTCTGACAACGTGAATCAGATTCCGGTTCAGTTACATCATGTCAGCGCGTTTTTTTTAAATTTAATTGTTTTCTTTTTGTCGTTGTTTAAATTTTCTGCAGGTTTCAGACAGTATTGAACTGCTGTGTATATTTTTGTACTTTATTGTATTTTGTCATTTTTTTAAATTAATTTATTATCAGTTATTTATAATGAAAGATGTCAAGAATGTTTCTTAATGTCAAATTATTTAAGGATATTTTTTTTTGTCATGTTTAAGTTATTCGGTTCACCGAGAAATGAAAAACATTTGTGAGCGTTTGTTCCTTTTTCCGGCTTTTTTGACGAGAGAGAAAAACCTTGTAATATACGTTTGGAAAAATGATTTAGCGTAATTTAAGAATGTAGAGTTAGCCTCCTGTTGGGGAGGAACGAACCCTTCGTTGATGTCGGATCTTCTCCCCGTAAGTACGTATGAAGACTCCGAACTCACCGAACACTCATTCTGTAAATAAGCCGAGTTTACTGACGAGCTTATTTAAAAAAAAACGAGGGGATTCCTTCCGTTAGCTTCGACCTCGTACGGTTCTTTGCATGTTCAGCATTCGTCTTTTCTTTGCATGTCGTCGTTGGAATTGTTCTCTTCCCTTTTTCTCTCCACTCTTATTTATGTATTTATGTTCTTTATGTGCGTTTGCTTTAATTTGCCTTTTCGTTTCCTTTTTTTAATATTTGTATTTCCTTTGCCGTCCTCTTCCTCCTTTTGTTTTTAATGACTGCGCACACAGTAACCGTGCGATGCATCCTCCTCACTCATTCTCTCCACTAGGGGGCCTCGCTGGCGATCGGGTCGCCCGCTCAGACCAGCTGGGCGGGCGTTGGGTTATCAGAGAGAACTATTAAAAGCAATACCTTTCATTCTCCGCTTTCCTCTTTTTCTACTGTGGGAATCCAGAGCACACAGAACGGACTCGGACGCTGCGACCGAGCAGGACGACCGCTGCAATGTTTCCCCTCGTGATGTTACTGTGAACAACTTCAGTGCTAAAGGAAATAAATCTGTTGACTTCGGAGCGCTTCGTGCGTGACGCTTGTTTGATGCACAATTTTTCATTTAGATGTTTATTTCACAAAAAATATTTACATATTTTACATTTTTTTTACGAAGTCTTCGTACGTTCTGCTAGCGTCTACAAAACTGTACATTTCAGCTGAAATGAATTTGAATTACAATTTATTAGAGATTTTCTAGAATAATGCTAATTAGCTTTAGCATGTGGTGCCAGAATAATGCAGAGCCGTTATTTCCATGTCGTTTACATGGCTTATGGAATCCAATTATTTTAAAGGGTTATTGCTTTAAAACATATCATCTGCGAACAGTTTTCCACCTACTTAGATTAGATAATTAGATAAAATCAGCTTTTTTATTTCAGAAGGAAAAGTTAAAACATTAAACTCTTTTGTGATGACATTAGAAAGAACAGTAAACATTCATTGTAAGAATTTTGAAAACATCGAAGTTAATATCTATTTTTTAAACCCGAGGTCACATCAGTCTTTAAAAACATATTTCTAGGAAAGTTCAGACACAAAAGAAACCCGAGAAACATGAATCCCAGAAATGATTGTCCCAGTTTACTGAAGCCGGACGTGAAGTTCCTCCATTCAGTGACGGAAAAAACTGCAACCAGAATATTGATATTTATTGATAAATCGGAATCATCTCTTCCTCATCGTCACTCGTGTCAACATGAATAAATAGGAGGAATAACTTCGACGGTACTTGCAGTCGGTTCTTCACCAACATTTTGTCCGACCGCGGATCGGTATGGCTTCGACTCCCGAATGCACGACGCAGTCCGGTTCTGCAGCGGTTCTACTCCCGACATGCAGAGTGGAGGCTGCAAAGTCTGCGGATCAGCGCCGCCTCCAGGTCCACCAGGAGGACCGGCGGGTCCCGGTCCTGTCCCGGCCCGGCCCGGGTGTCCTGACCTCCGCCTCCCAGCAGCAGGCGGTGGAAGTCCTCCCGGTCCAGCAGCCGGTTCATGTTCTGGAGGAAGAACCCTTCACAGAACCTGCAGAGCTCGACTCCTCCGTGACGCTATGAACACAAACACACGAAAAGGTCCGTCACCGTGACAACCTGGAGGTTTATTCATCTCGTTTCTTTTTATACGATATAAATTTATCATTTCAGGTCCTCAGAACTGAAAACTAAAAGGGACTTAGATCATATTTTTTGACATTTAATGCACCGAACTTCTGTTGTTTTTTTTATTTTATCATGACCTTGAAATTATCATCACAATTATTATTACAAAATAATTACTTATTTTGTGTGCTTTTAATAAAAAAAATTTAAAAAAGATTGTTGAACCTTCAGTTTGCAGAAGCTACTTGGACGTAAATGTATAAACCCAAATAAAATCAGTAAACAGTTTATGGATCTAAATTTAAAATCAGAAACAAAATAATACGTCACAAACTTTAATAAGGATTCATTTTGTCCATAATTTATTTTATATTTCCTGGAATATAATTAACACAAACTTTGGAGAGTTATTTGACTTTAATCAAATTCAACGTCACAAATTTATCAACAAACACATTTTTTAACGCCGGCGTCTTCGTCTGAAATAAGTTGCATCTTAACTAGAAATAAAGTCTGTATCATGGAAAGCTAGCTATTCAAATTATTATCAATTTGTAAGCTACAAATATGTGAAATTATAATTTTATAAGAGCAGTTATTGTTTTGTTATTAATAAGAATATCTTTCAAAACCACTTCAATTTCCATTACTAGTGAGTGCATTAAAGACCATTCAAAGGAATTTAAATTTTCTTTCACGTTTTATGTTTTCATGAAGATAAATTGTTTGTATCTGTCTCCTCTTCAATTTAAACGATTAACCGTGTTCCTATGATGTTGACATGAGAAGTTATTAATCATTAAAGGGAGCGGCTCCAGACGGGTAGATTTTACCTGTAATAGTTCAAAATCATAAAATCTGTTCCACAAAACCTTTTCTCATGTATCAGCTCCTTCATAATAAATTATAGGGAACTATGCAGCTTGTAAAATAAAGTTTAGACCAAACTTTTGAAACCTTGAGCACATCATGTGACATGTTTGATCTAAAATGCTGTGTCTGAGTTTTACTTCTCAGCTCTGTCGAGGACACGCAGAGATAAGCTCCGCCCTCTCGGTGTTTCCTACCTTGGCGGTCAGGTAGATGCTGACGGCGTTCTCCACAGTCACACTTTGTGACAGCGTCGTCTCGCAGACTCTCTGAAGACCTCGCAGCTGGAAGAAAGACGCCACCGGCAGCAGCTGCAACGTGAAGAATCCACCATCAGTCCAGTTTACACACGGCTCGATGGAGTAAAACCATTTCTGATCCACTGAATCACCAAATAAATAATCTGAAGAGGAAGTGCAGCAGCTAACAGGTGAGGCTTCACCTGCACGGCTTCAGAGAGAGAGACGCTCAGACCCTCAGTTCCTCCACAGTACAGAGACCTCATCATCATCTGCATAGAAACACACACAGACACACAGACAGACAGACACACACACACACACACACACACACACACACACACACACACACACACACACACACACACACACCACAGTAGAGATGTCATCATCATCTGCATAGAAACGGACACACTTCCTGATGAGCGAGGTCCGAGGTTCGTTTCCCACCTGGAAGGTGCTGTAGGTCATGTGACTGACGTGGATGACGTCGTCGGGGGAACCGGCGAGCATTCGTCGAAACCTGTCGGACGAAACGCACATCAGAACACCAGGTTAGTTTTAACATTTCTCCATATTTACTGCATACATCTTTATAAAGCTCATGAAATAGTTATTTTACAAAATGTCAAAGTTTGAGAGATTAAAGGATCCGAAGTCAGTAAAAGTCCAGACTGAATAATTTCAGTTCAAAGTTAAAAAAAAAAAAAAATTAATAATTTTCTTTCCAGAACAAATTAAAGTATGATAACACTCAGAGAATGATTTAAATCAATCACAAGATTAATATGGAAATGTATCTGATATTGAATAAAAAAAAGAATTAAAACACTTTCACATCTGTAAATATAGCGAGATTTTATTTGTATTTATGGCATCCGTCAAACAAACAAAAAATAAAGTGTATAAATTAATCTTTTATATTCTTTAAGCTATATTCTCTTTATATTTATTTATTTTAGCATTTTAACTTTTACATCTTTGTGCTACTTTAACCACTTTATTTTTACTCGTAAAAGTTCTGTAATAATAGTTACTTCATTGGAAGAGTGCATTTAAAAAAAATCAACAATCAACTTCCTTTAACAATAAAACATCTGGAAAATAAATCATGTTCAGGAAAAAATCTGTAAAACTCAAACAACGTGTTTGGAGCAGAAACGTCATTTCTTTAGTCCAAAAAAAAAATCAAATTTAAAACAAATAAGTGGATAATTTGAAAGAAAGATTGAGACCGTTCAGAGGCCGACATCAGCAACACCCGGTGAGCGAAGAACGGACGTCCGTCCACCACGAACGTCACGTCCGACATCTCCTCATTGTTCAGGAAGTGAATATCTGAGACCACAGAGACGAACACATAAACCTCCGCGTGTTCTTTAGATAATAACAAAAATGCTCGCCGCTCGGCGAAGCTGCTGCTTTACCCAGCTGAGTGGAGAGAGAGACGTCCATCGGTGGGACGGGAGGAACCGGAGACCCGTAACAGTGAGAGAAGACGGACGCCAGCCGCTTCGTGACCACGTAGTCCTGCAGAGGACACAGAGTCCTCATATGAATAGAAAACATCTGAAAACTCAGCAGCACATTGACACGGGTACAAAGTACAAGTTGTTGGCTACTTTATACTAAATTTCTTATCGCACAACATTTATCTGAAGCAAGAAAACAGAATCAGACCAAACTGGGGAAACGGAGTCGGACCAGACGGTATACAAACGTGTTCGTAGCTTCCAGGTCCGACAAATGAGGCCTGAAGCTGCAATACCACCGAGTGCCACTAGCAGGAAGTGACCATATTTGGATGAGCTGGGGGAGGGGCCTGGCTATACTACGTCCCGCCCACCGATAGCTGTAACCTGACTGCACCACAGGCCTGTCAATCAAACAGACACGCCCCCAAAAACAGGTCTTCTTGAATCTTCTTTTCTAATGAATGAGGGATTATTTTCAGATGGACCTCCAGAAAACTAAGAAGAAGGAGTGACTTTAGCTAACAACACCGAGATAACTGATGGACACATTTTATTCACTTTGGATTTGATGACAGAAGTTGAATGGGAGTCTATGGAGCCGGAGGCTTTTTGGAGCCGACCTCTAGTGGCACTCGCTGGTATTGCAGCTGAAGACACTTCTGGATCAGAACCATTTTACAGACCTGAAGCTACGAACTCTTTTAGAAACAGTCTGTTTGAGCGTCTGTGAACCAGAAGTATGAATTTGATACCTTGCTGCTCTCCAACATGCTGAACATGAGCGGGAGGCCGGTGGCCGACAGCTCGGCGCTGTAGTCCTCCGGCCGGATGGAGGTGAACTCTGTGAGGAGGGAGACGGTGACCTCGTCCCGGCCCAGCTGCCGGGCCCTGCGGAGGGACTCCAGCCAGATGTGGAGCCTCCAGGGAACACCTGGACGGAGTCAGAGCTCTTAGAAGACAGTAGGAGACAGAAGCAGAGTCTCAGGTCGCCGGGCGCTCACCCATCTCTCGGATCTCCATGGTGACGTCCAGGTAGCCGTGCTCGGCGCTGTAGTAGGCGGCCTGCTGCAGGGCCTTCATCCGGGCCTTACACAGCCGGGGAGCCACGGAGGCTGGAGCCTCCTCCTCCTCCTCTACTCCTTCAGCCAGGATCTCCTCCAGAGACAGGATGTCCTCCTTCCGGTGCCGCGGCGTCAGCAGCAGCCTCCTCAGGACGTTCCTGCACACGCAAATGGAACACGTGTCGTTCTGCGTCATACGTGTTGGAGGTCAAACAGGAAGTAGATCGTATGTTTTCAGTTTGAAAAGTATCACCTGTGTCCGTGAGCTGCCGCGTAGCTGAAGCAGTTCATGTCCTCGTACAGCGGTGATGTCAGAGAGTTCCCATGATGCACTCTGAGCAGCGGGTCGGCTCCGTGGCTCAGCAGCAGGCTGACCATCTCGTAGTGACCTGAGGAGGTCAGCGTTAATACCTCATGAACCAACAAGAATATCATCATTTATAAATATATCATGTAAACTAAGGAAAACTATTTACTAGAGTATGTTTATGTGACAGTTTCAGTTTTATTCCTTAAATAAACGGTGATGTTTTATGAAAGATGACTGATACCTGCAGCAGCAGCGAGCTGCAGCGGCGTCTCGGCGCAGTTCTCCTGCCCGTCCAGCAGGGCGCCTCCCTCCACGTCGGCTCCGGCCTCCAGCAGCAGCTGTCAGCGGGAGGACACTGCGGTTACCGTGGATGCCACATTCCTCTGATTTATTCAGTGCAGAGCCAATGAGTTTCAAAGTAAAATACATCACTTCATAGTCCAGAGGTGTCTTTAATTAAAGAGTTCCCGTTGTTCCGGGTTCAATTAAAGAGTTCCCGTTGTTCCGGGTTCAATTACAGAGTTCCCGTTGTTCCGGGTTCAATTAAAGAGTTCCCGTTGTTCCGGGTTCAATTAAAGACTTCCCGTAGTTCTGGGTTCAATTAAAGAGTTCCCGTAGTTCTGGGTTCAATTAAAGAGTTCCCGTTGTTCTGAGTTGAAGTACAGAGTTCCCGTTGTTCTGAGTTGAAGTACAGAGTTCCCGTTGTTCCGGGTTTAATTACAGAGTTCCCGTTGTTCCGGGTTTAATTACAGAGTTCCCGTTGTTCCGGGTTTAATTACAGAGTTCCCGTTGTTCCGGGTTCAATTAAAGAGTTCCCGTTGTTCCGGGTTCAATTAAAGAGTTCCCGTTGTTCCGGGTTCAATTAAAGAGTTCCCGTTGTTCCGGGTTCAATTAAAGAGTTCCCGTTGTTCCGGGTTCAATTAAAGACTTCCCGTTGTTCCGGGTTGAAGTACAGAGTTCCCGTTGTTCTGAGATTAATTACAGAGTTCCCGTTGTTCTGGGTTCAATTAAATAGTTCCCGTAGTTCTGGGTTCAATTAAAGAGTTCCCGTTGTTCTGAGTTGAAGTACAGAGTTCCCGTTGTTCTGAGTTTAATTACAGAGTTCCCGTTGTTCCGGGTTCAATTAAAGAGTTCCCGTTGTTCCGGGTTCAATTAAAGACTTCCCGTTGTTCCGGGTTGAAGTACAGAGTTCCCGTTGTTCCGGGTTTAATTACAGAGTTCCCATTGTTCTGGGTTTAATTACAGAGTTCCCGTTGTTCCGGGTTTTAATTACAGAGTTCCCGTTGTTCCGGGTTCAATTAAAGACTTCCCGTTGTTCCGGGTTGAAGTACAGAGTTCCCGTTGTTCCGGGTTTAATTACAGAGTTCCCATTGTTCTGGGTTTAATTACAGAGTTCCCGTTGTTCCGGGTTTTAATTACAGAGTTCCCATTGTTCTGGGTTTAATTACAGAGTTCCCGTTGTTCCGGGTTTTAATTAAAGAGTTCCCGTTGTTCCGGGTTTTAATTAAAGAGTTCCCGTTGTTCCGGGTTTAATTAAAGAGTTCCTGTTGTTCTGAGTTCAATTACAGAGTTCCAAACAGCAAACAGGAAGTGATTATTTCCTGAAGCAGGTGACTGCAGCTCTGAGCTTCCTGTCTGAAGGACTCACCTGAGCCACCGACAGGTGAGAGTGCAGCACGGCGAACGTCAGGGCGACGCAGCGCCGGCTGCCGGGGTGGACGGACGCGTGTCGGGCCGAGCAGCCGGGAACCTGAAACGGGAAACAGGAAACAGGAAACAGGAAACAGGAAACAGGAAACAGGAAACAGGCAGTCAGAGCGGCGATGAAGATGAAGAGCGGCTGCAGCTGGGAGGTTTTTACCTGCAGGTCCAGGTGAGCTCCGGCATCAACGAGCATCTGAACCAGCGCTTCATCTCCTGCTGCAGCGGCGCACATCAGAGGAGTCATCCCCTGCAGGAGCAGCGGAGGAGGAGGAGGAGACGTGAGACCGGAGGAGGAGGAGGAGGAGACGTGAGACCGGAGGAGGAGGAGGAGACGCGAGACCGGAGGAGGAGGAGACGCGAGACCGGAGGAGGAGGAGACGCGAGACCGGAGGAGGAGGAGGAGACGTGAGACCGGAGGAGGAGGAGACGCGAGACCGGAGGAGGAGGAGGAGCCGTGAAACCGGAGGAGGAGGAGGAGCCGTGAAACCATCAGAATGAAACAGTCGTGACCGTGAGGATGTTGAAGTCACCTGATCGTCCGCGGCGTCGACTCCTTCGTCTCCCAGCAGCTCGGCGGCCGGATGGATCAGATCCGCTCGACCGCTCGACATCATCCTGAAGCCCAAACCGAACCGGAACCGGGCCGAAGCAGCTTCTGCATCCAGACACTTGAAGGACTGGAAGCAGCTCTCGGACCTGCAGACGGACGGAGGCGGAGTCAGAGGACGCGTTTGGATCCGCTCCCGTTTGTTAAACTGACTGCAGACGACCGGTCAGACAAACTCAACACTTCCTGTTTCCATTTCAAATTAAAAGCTCTCTAGAGTTTTAGCAGACAGAAACCTTTTATTGTGAAACATTTGCAGGAAGGAAATGGAGGACTTATACGTTGACTTTATCAACAATGATTCCTGAGAGCTCAAAGAAACATGGAACTCGTGAACTAAAGATCAACCAACGAAAAGAAGAACACGAAGACGTTCCTCGCTGCTGTTCTGACTGGAACTCCTGAACAGAGTAATCAGATTACTTTCCCACCAAGTAATCAGATTACAGTTCGATCACACGTCTCACCTCAGCCGTCTCGGCTCACAGTCCAGTCCGGGGACCAGCTGCCTGGCCGTCTGTCTGACATCATCGCTGTCCACCAATCGGCTGCGGCGATGCTCGGCGTGAACTACGGCGATGCGGATCCACTCCATGAGGGGAGGGAGGAGGAGGAGGAGGAGGAACGGCCTGGAGGGAGGAGGAGGAGGAGGAGGTCAGAGGAGAGGAGGAGGAGGAGAGCGGAGGAGAGGAGGAGGAGGAGGAGGAGAGCAGAGGAGAGGAGGAGGAGGAGAGCAGAGGAGGAGGAGAGAAGAGGAGAGGAGGAGAGCAGAGGAGGAGGAGAGCAGAGGAGAGGAGAGGAGGAGAGAAGAGGAGAGGAGGAGGAGGAGAGGAGGAGAAGGAGGAACGGCCTGGAGGGAGGAGGAGGAGAGCAGAGGAGGAGGAGGAGGAGGAGGAGAGCAGGAGAAGGAGGAGAGAAGAGGAGAGGAGGAGGAGGAGAGGAGGAGGAGAAGGAGGAACGGCCTGGAGGTCAGAGGAGGAGGAGGAGAGCAGAGGAGGAGGAGGAGAGCAGAGGAGAGGAGGAGGAGGAGGAGGAGGAGAGCAGAGGAGGAGGAGGAGGAGAGCAGAGGAGAGGAGGAGAAGGAGAGGAGGAGGAAGAGGAGAGGAGGAGAGCAGAGGAGAAGAGGAGGAAGAGGAGAGCAGAGGAGGAGGAGAGCAGGAGGAGAGGAGGAGAGCAGAGGAGAGGAGGAGGAGAGCAGAGGAGGAGGAGAAGGAGGAAGAGGGGAGGAGGAGGAGGAGGAGAGCAGAGGAGGAGGAGGAGGAGAGCAGAGGAGAGGAGGAGGAGGAGAGGAGGAGGAGAGAAGAGGAGAGGAGGAAGAGGAGGAGGAGAGCAGAGGAGAAGAGGAGGAGGAGAGCAGAGGAGAGGAGGAGGAGGAGGAGAGGAGGAGGAGAGAAGAGGAGGAAGAGGAGAGGAGGAATAGAGAGCAGAGGAGAGGAGGAGGAGGAGAGCAGAGGAGAGGAGGAGGAGGAGAGCAGAGGAGGAGGAGAAGGAGGAGAGGAGGAGGAGGAGAGAAGAGGAGGAGAGCAGAGGAGGAGGAGGAGAGCAGGAGGAGGAGAGCAGGAGAAGGAGGAGAGAAGAGGAGAGGAGGAGGAGGAGAGGAGGAGGAGAAGGAGGAACGGCCTGGAGGAAGGAGGAGGAGAGCAGAGGAGAGGAGGAGGAGAGCAGAGGAGGAGGAGGAGGAGAGAAGAGGAGAGGAGGAAGAGGAGAGGAGGAGGAGGAGGAGAGCAGAGGAGAGGAGGAGGAGGAGAAGGAGGAGAGGAGGAAGAGGAGAGCAGAGGAGAGGAGGAGGAGAGCAGAGGAGGAGGAGAAGGAGGAGAGAAGAGGAGAGGAGGAAGAGGAGAGGAGGAAGAGGAGGAGGAGAGCAGAGGAGAAGAGGAGGAGAGCAGAGGAGAGGAGGAGGAGGAGGAGAGCAGAGGAGAGGAGGAGGAGGAGAGCAGAGGAGGAGGAGAGAAGAGGAGAGGAGGAGAGCAGAGGAGGAGGAGAGCAGAGGAGAGGAGAGGAGGAGAGAAGAGGAGAGGAGGAGGAGGAGAGGAGGAGGAGAAGGAGGAACGGCCTGGAGGTCAGAGGAGGAGAGCAGAGGAGGAGGAGGAGGAGGAGGAGAGCAGGAGAAGGAGGAGAGAAGAGGAGAGGAGGAGGAGGAGAGGAGGAGGAGAAGGAGGAACGGCCTGGAGGTCAGAGGAGGAGGAGGAGGTCAGAGGAGGAGGAGGAGAGGAGGAGGATGAGGAGGAGGAGAGCAGAGGAGGAGGAGGAGAGCAGAGGAGAGGAGGAGGAGAGGAGGAGGAGAGAAGAGGAGAGGAGGAGGAAGAGGAGAGGAGGAGAGCAGAGGAGAAGAGGAGGAAGAGGAGAGCAGAGGAGGAGGAGAGGAGGAGGAGAGGAGGAGAGCAGAGGAGAGGAGGAGGAGGAGAGCAGAGGAGGAGGAGAGAAGAGGAGAGGAGGAGAGCAGAGGAGGAGGAGAGCAGAGGAGAGGAGAGGAGGAGAGAAGAGGAGAGGAGGAGGAGGAGAGGAGGAGAAGGAGGAACGGCCTGGAGGGAGGAGGAGGAGAGCAGAGGAGGAGGAGGAGGAGGAGGAGAGCAGGAGAAGGAGGAGAGAAGAGGAGAGGAGGAGGAGGAGAGGAGGAGGAGAAGGAGGAACGGCCTGGAGGTCAGAGGAGGAGGAGGAGAGCAGAGGAGGAGGAGGAGAGCAGAGGAGAGGAGGAGGAGGAGGAGGAGGAGAGCAGAGGAGGAGGAGGAGGAGGAGAGCAGAGGAGAGGAGGAGAAGGAGAGGAGGAGGAAGAGGAGAGGAGGAGAGCAGAGGAGAAGAGGAGGAAGAGGAGAGCAGAGGAGGAGGAGAGCAGGAGGAGAGGAGGAGAGCAGAGGAGAGGAGGAGGAGAGCAGAGGAGGAGGAGAAGGAGGAAGAGGGGAGGAGGAGGAGGAGGAGAGCAGAGGAGGAGGAGGAGGAGAGCAGAGGAGAGGAGGAGGAGGAGAGGAGGAGGAGAGAAGAGGAGAGGAGGAAGAGGAGGAGGAGAGCAGAGGAGAAGAGGAGGAGGAGAGCAGAGGAGAGGAGGAGGAGGAGGAGAGGAGGAGGAGAGAAGAGGAGGAAGAGGAGAGGAGGAATAGAGAGCAGAGGAGAGGAGGAGGAGGAGAGCAGAGGAGAGGAGGAGGAGGAGAGCAGAGGAGGAGGAGAAGGAGGAGAGGAGGAGGAGGAGAGAAGAGGAGGAGAGCAGAGGAGGAGGAGGAGAGCAGGAGGAGGAGAGCAGGAGAAGGAGGAGAGAAGAGGAGAGGAGGAGGAGGAGAGGAGGAGGAGAAGGAGGAACGGCCTGGAGGAAGGAGGAGGAGAGCAGAGGAGAGGAGGAGGAGAGCAGAGGAGGAGGAGGAGGAGAGAAGAGGAGAGGAGGAAGAGGAGAGGAGGAGGAGGAGGAGAGCAGAGGAGAGGAGGAGGAGGAGAAGGAGGAGAGGAGGAGGAGGAGAAGGAGGAGAGGAGGAAGAGGAGAGCAGAGGAGAGGAGGAGGAGAGCAGAGGAGGAGGAGAAGGAGGAGAGAAGAGGAGAGGAGGAAGAGGAGAGGAGGAAGAGGAGGAGGAGAGCAGAGGAGAAGAGGAGGAGAGCAGAGGAGAGGAGGAGGAGGAGGAGAGCAGAGGAGAGGAGGAGGAGGAGAGCAGAGGAGGAGGAGAGAAGAGGAGAGGAGGAGAGCAGAGGAGGAGGAGAGCAGAGGAGAGGAGAGGAGGAGAGAAGAGGAGAGGAGGAGGAGGAGAGGAGGAGGAGAAGGAGGAACGGCCTGGAGGTCAGAGGAGGAGAGCAGAGGAGGAGGAGGAGGAGGAGGAGAGCAGGAGAAGGAGGAGAGAAGAGGAGAGGAGGAGGAGGAGAGGAGGAGGAGAAGGAGGAACGGCCTGGAGGTCAGAGGAGGAGGAGGAGGTCAGAGGAGGAGGAGGAGAGGAGGAGGATGAGGAGGAGGAGAGCAGAGGAGGAGGAGGAGAGCAGAGGAGAGGAGGAGGAGAGGAGGAGGAGAGAAGAGGAGAGGAGGAGGAAGAGGAGAGGAGGAGAGCAGAGGAGAAGAGGAGGAAGAGGAGAGCAGAGGAGGAGGAGAGGAGGAGGAGAGGAGGAGAGCAGAGGAGAGGAGGAGGAGAGCAGAGGAGGAGGAGAAGGAGGAAGAGGGGAGGAGGAGGAGGAGGAGAGCAGAGGAGAAGAGGAGGAGGAGAGCAGAGGAGAGGAGGAGGAGGAGAGGAGGAGGAGAGAAGAGGAGAGGAGGAAGAGGAGGAGGAGAGCAGAGGAGAAGAGGAGGAGGAGAGCAGAGGAGAGGAGGAGGAGGAGGAGAGGAGGAGGAGAGAAAAGGAGGAAGAGGAGAGGAGGAATAGAGAGCAGAGGAGAGGAGGAGGAGGAGAGCAGAGGAGAGGAGGAGGAGGAGAGCAGAGGAGGAGGAGAAGGAGGAGAGGAGGAGGAGGAGAGAAGAGGAGGAGAGCAGAGGAGGAGGAGGAGAGCAGGAGGAGGAGAGCAGGAGAAGGAGGAGAGAAGAGGAGAGGAGGAGGAGAAGGAGGAACGGCCTGGAGGAAGGAGGAGGAGGAGGAGAGCAGAGGAGAGGAGGAGGAGGAGAGCGGAGGAGAGGAGGAGGAGAGCAGAGGAGAGGAGAGGAGGAGAGAAGAGGAGAGGAGGAGAGCAGAGGAGGAGGAGAGCAGAGGAGAGGAGAGGAGGAGAGAAGAGGAGAGGAGGAGGAGGAGAGGAGGAGAAGGAGGAACGGCCTGGAGGGAGGAGGAGGAGAGCAGAGGAGGAGGAGGAGGAGGAGGAGAGCAGGAGAAGGAGGAGAGAAGAGGAGAGGAGGAGGAGGAGGTCAGAGGAGGAGGAGGAGAGCAGAGGAGAGGAGGAGGAGGAGAGGAGAGCAGAGGAGAGGAGGAGGAGAGCAGAGGAGAGGAGGAGGAGGAGGAGAGAAGAGGAGAGGAGGAGGAAGAGGAAAGGAGGAGAGCAGAGGAGAAGAGGAGGAAGAGGAGAGCAGAGGAGGAGGAGAGCAGGAGGAGAGGAGGAGAGCAGAGGAGAGGAGGAGGAGAGCAGAGGAGGAGGAGAAGGAGGAAGAGGGGAGGAGGAGGAGGAGGAGAGCAGAGGAGAAGAGGAGGAGGAGAGCAGAGGAGAGGAGGAGGAGGAGAGGAGGAGGAGAGAAGAGGAGAGGAGGAAGAGGAGGAGGAGAGCAGAGGAGAAGAGGAGGAGGAGAGCAGAGGAGAGGAGGAGGAGGAGGAGAGGAGGAGGAGAGAAGAGGAGGAAGAGGAGAGGAGGAATAGAGAGCAGAGGAGAGGAGGAGGAGGAGAGCAGAGGAGAGGAGGAGGAGGAGAGCAGAGGAGGAGGAGAAGGAGGAGAGGAGGAGGAGGAGAGAAGAGGAGGAGAGCAGAGGAGGAGGAGGAGAGCAGGAGGAGGAGAGCAGGAGAAGGAGGAGAGAAGAGGAGGAGGAGAAGGAGGAACGGCCTGGAGGAAGGAGGAGGAGAGCAGAGGAGGAGAGCAGAGGAGAGGAGGAGGAGAGCAGAGGAGGAGGAGGAGGAGAGAAGAGGAGAGGAGGAAGAGGAGAGGAGGAGGAGGAGGAGAGCAGAGGAGACGAGGAGGAGGAGAAGGAGGAGAGGAGGAGGAGAAGGAGGAGAGGAGGAAGAGGAGAGCAGAGGAGAGGAGGAGGAGAGCAGAGGAGGAGG
>NW_027185441.1:490974-498474 GCF_022577435.1 Embiotoca jacksoni
TGATTGGTGGTTTTTCTGGATAAATTCATCAGCTTATGTTCCACTTTAATGTTTTCATGTCTTTCTTGCCTTTAATTGTTTAAAAAAAAAAGAAAGAAGGTAAAAATATGTCTTTGGGTGTCTGAACTCACCGTTTGCATTCTTGCCACATACGAGATGCTCGTAGAGCTGCAGCAGCCCCCACAGCTCCGCGTCGTTGTTCACGGTTCCCTCCAGCAGCTCCGCGGTCACCGGGCAGCAGATGACCGGCCCCGGCTCCTCTTCCTCGGCCAGCCTCGCCGCCTGCAGAGCCCGTCCGGCCACCTCCTCTGCCAAACTCTCCACGCAGGCTGTCAGGCAGACGGCAGCGTACTCGTGCACGCGCACCGACACGCGTGTCTCCACCATCCACCTGAAGAAGCGGCCCACGGAGAGCGCGAGCCCGCAGCGCGCCGACTTGCCCCGCCGATGCGCGGTGTTCCCGGAGCTCATGCAGTGCAAGGACGCCGCCTTCACCGCGGAGGAGACGCACCTCTCGGCGAGGCTCCAGCTCAGCACGAGCCTCACGGCGCTCTGCACCTCCAGGCGCGTGCACCGCCGGTGCAGCTCGCTCAGCCGCTGCGCCTCCCGGGAGATCCGCACCAGAGCCCGCCGGAGCAGCACGGACAGCCGGTGGACCGCCTCCCCGGTGAACGACGCGTCCGAGCCGGACACTTTACCCAGGACGTCCCGCAGCTCTCGCTCGGTCCACGGGTACTCCTCCAGCTCGGGCAGGCAGGGGCACCGGGCCAGGATGTCCGCTGCGTCCTCCGGCAGCGTGCTCACCGTGTCCCAGCTGCCGTTCCGGCTGTAAAGGGAGCCGGCGTGCTGCCACCGCGCTGCCCGCGGAGGAGTGCTCGTGTGCGGCTGAGATGTCCCCGACCCGCCGGAGGAGGACAGGCTGAGGGACGAGCAGGGGTCCTCGGCCACATAGCCCGAGTCCAGGCTCAGGTCCTCCAGAGTTTTCACCAACAAGCTGCTGGACATGATGTCTGAGTGTTTTATTGATCTGATCACTTCATGCAGCGTGAAGAGTAAAAACTTTCCATGAAATCATGAAGTTTCGGTGTAAAGCTGAAAGTTTAAACCTCCAGCTGCTGCAGACTGACCTGCGGAGACACAACTGACCACATGTTGAACAGGAGTGACGTGTTTTTACGCACAGGGAACCAATCAGACCCTGATAACCGGCTGCTCGACAGCGCCGCCCTGTGGCCACAACACGACCTAATTAAACCTGCAGGTGTGATTCAACCTGCTGAAAAAACACTTCTGGTTATGATTTTCACAATAAAAACAAACTGCGCTGCATTTAATTGTTTTTCATTGAAGTTTTCAAAACGGAGATAAACAAACAATAAAGTGGCCTGGAGTTCACCAATATATATATATATTTTTTTATATATAGATTCCATTTTATATGATTAATTTGAGTGTATTTGCTTTAAGTTTGACAGATAAGAGAAAACGTTCCATTATTTAATGGTCGATTCTCCATTTTGAGCTCAATTTACTGTTGAGTGTTAATTAAGTTCAAACCTGAACGCAGCTGTCCGAGGAAATCTTTTACTTAGAAAGCGGACAAGAAAGGAAAAAAAACTTGGTTTAAAACCAATTTTACTGTATATTTAACTTGTTAAACCTGGAACTGTTAAAGATTTGTGAAATATGTTGGACAAAGTCCGTAAATTAGATTTCACTGAAACTGCACTCAGGCTAGTCCGAGCTAGCTGTTGTTTTTCTTAAAAGAGATTCAAGTTTATTTTACATACTCTGATAACATAAATTAGCGAATTACTAACCAAATAAATGTAAAATCAATAATAACAGGAGTTCCTGTTTGCTGTGTAAAATTGAATATATCAATGAAGTACTGAAGAAAACGTAGACGTGATGATCTTCAGGAAAGTTTTGGGTTTAAAGCAGCGCTTCGGTTTCTAGATGCGTTTTCGGGAAATAATTCACACTGAATATAAAAACGTGTGTCGCTTCATGTCTGACACTGAAACTAACTTCCTGTACAACACCTCTGGAATAAAAGCCCCGTAACCCCCCACCCCAACTTTACTCTAAAAGACAGCAAAGACGCAGAAAATCAAAGAAGTAAAAGTTGTATTGTTCCTCCTCAACAATGAACTACAACCGCATCTCATTTAAAGACGCTGAACACCATCAGATTTGTTCAACTGCACCTACTTTAAAACACAATTATCTGCAGTTTCAGCCTTAAAATACGCTCCAACATCATAAGACATGTTTGCGTCAGTCAAAATAATGACATTAAATTGCTAAACTTGTGAGATCTGATTAGATTTAGAGTTGAAAACCTTCCTAGAACATTTCTACTCGTCGACATCTCGAGACACGCTGGAACCTAAACCGACCACCAGATGTCAGCGTTTCTTGATTTCCGAGCACACAGCTGAGGAGATGCTTCTCCGCCTACTGCTTCTACAACACTGTACAACTTCAAACACAACGTCCAGATATTCTCCGACATCCAGCTCACACTTCCAAAGGTACAACGAAGGAAACGGTGTCAGAAGGACGAGCGGAGAAGAGCAGACGCCTTTTCTACGAGGACTCAAACAATAAATAAAAAAAACAAAAACACGTCTTTAAAATGAGCCGAACAGGTTTCAAAGTGTACAATCATAACGATGAGCCAGCTCACCGGGTCAGAGGTCACGGTCAGTCCGACACCTGAAAGATGGAGTCCGGTCAGGTTCAACAGCGTCAGAACAACAACGGAAGAACTGAAGCCGATCCAAATAAGGCATCGAGACGTTCGTACAAAAAAATAAAACTAACTCTGCTAGCAAACACTTTATAAAGGCGGACCGAGCGGATGTCGGACGAAACAGTACAAAACTACAAAAAGGGGCGTGTTGCTGTAAAGGGTGACGGCTCGGAGACGTTCCAGGTGCTTCTCACTTTATTTTAGCCAATTTAGCGTGTACACTCCAGAGTTAAAGTCAGCGGGATTCTGGGAAATTCTCAAAAGGCCAAAAAAACAAGCTTTGGGCGCTGAAATGTGTTTGAAAGAAACGCAGCGATCGCGGTGATTTATCTGCACACGTCCGGCTCGTTAGCTCGTATTAAAGTAATCTGATTACCAACAATGTTCATTTTTATTTCTTTCAGCCAAAACCAATATTTCTTATTCCGATAAAATTGAAAGCATTTAAGTGTCGAGTATTTTTAGGCCTCCGCGCATGTTCTCGTGAAAGCGATATATCAAGAACGCCTTCAGATAATTTGGTCAAATTTGGCAAAACCATCCACTTGATACAAACGATGAAGTGAATAGATTTTGGGGGGGAAAGGTCAAAGGTCAAGGCCAAGTGACCCCAATTCAACACATTCACTTGAACAAGATGTCTCAGGAACGCCTGGCTGGAATTTCTTTAAATATGGGAGAATCGTTCACTGGTTAGAGTTTGGTGGTCAAAGGTCAAAGTCACCTGACCTCATATTCTCCTCATCTGTCCATCCCATTGTTGGGAACACAATATTTTAAGAACGAGTTGAGGGAGTTTGTTCAAATTTAGCAAAAACATTCACTTAGTACCAACAATGACCAGGTAAGATTTTGGTGTTTAAAGGTCAAAGGTCAAAGCCACGGTCACCTGACATTGACCCATGCCTGTTAATGCAATTTTGTAGGAACGCTGCAACGAACTGTTTAGACTTTGGAGGTCAAAGGTCACCTGTAGATCGATATCTACACGTGTTTGAACAGAACATCGAGTGTTGAGCGGAGGCGGTAATTCTAGTTTTTTCCACGTAGCTTGATGGATTTATGAGGAACAACATGGCGTCGCGTTTACCGTGTTCACGAGAAGACTCCGTGTGAACGGCGCCCTCTTGAGGACGTTATGATCTCAGACCTCGAAATGTTCGTTAAGCTCAGAGTTCACGTATTGTGACGTGTTTGCTGACATTTCATTTGATGCCAAAATATCAAAATTTTAACCATATGAAGTTTTTCTTCTTTAGTACGTTTGAGGAAAACGTTGACGTTCTACTTGTTAGCTAATCAGGACTTCGATGCAGCGACGTGCGGACGTCCGATCCGACGACCGAGATCCTCCGTCGTCATTTTCAAATATGTTCATCGTAATTTTATCGACTGCAGGTGAAGATTTAAGTCCCACGGTGACATCAGCTGATTCCTGCTTCTTACCGTCACTACAAAAACACTCCGTAACAAGATTACCTCTTTAAAACCGACCAATCAGATCACAGGTGATAATACTGGTCCTGAATCTGGAAACATTAAAGCAGTTATTCCTCCACATCAACATGAAACCTTTTTACATCATCAGTAAGTCGGTGATGTGTTCATGACACGTCTGGCGTCTCTATGTCCTCCGACACTGCGCTCCAGTATTGGTCCTGGTCCTGGTCCAGGTCCTGGCCCTGGTCCAGGTCCTGGTCCACGTCCTGGTCCTGGTCGGAGGGCAGGGCTAAGGCCTGCCCCAGCAGCTGGTTCACGTAGCTGTCCTCGACCCGCTCTGCAGCCGACCCGCTCTCGGACTGAGACAGACCCACAGCCGGAGAGGTTGCCATGGCGACGGGCGCCATGAAAGTCCTTGGGACCCGGGAGGAGAACCGGTCGCCGCTGAGGGCCGGCGACAGGTCGTCTGCCGAGGCTGAGGGAGGTCCTGCTGAGTCAGGTTTCATTTCACCCCCCTCCTGGTCCACCGGGTCCATCGGAACCGCTGCCCGGCTCCCCGGCGGCCAGTATGGCGGGGGCCCCGTCAGCGGGGAGCTGTCGGGGGTGGGCGGGGCCTGACTGTGGATGATGACGGGGTCTGGCGAAGGCAGCGGGGCCTCGTCCACAGCGTCCAGGTCTCTGGGGTCCTTGGAGGGGCTCTGGTCGGGGGAGATGGAGTCCGGCTGCTGGGAGATGATGCGGAGGCTCAGTCCGGCTCTGGCTGCGGATGGTTTCCCTCCGGACGGACCGAGCAGCACCGGCAGCTCCTGACCCAGCGGCTGACGGGGCAGTTCGTCAGGCTTCCCTGAAAACAGGCCAGAAACAAAAACAGGTTCCAGCAGTTCTTTATCCTTCAGTGCTGAAACCATGCTGGACCGGACCGGACCGGCTCAGTGTTAAAGTACCTGGAGGAGGAAGGTCCAGCTTCATCTTCCTCAGCTCCGACATCGACGCATGCAGCTGCTCAACGATGATGTCATCGCTGTGGAAGAACGTCTGAGAGATCCGCTCCTGAAGGAACTCTCTCAGATCCTCCAGACACATCTTCAGGAGGCGTTCTGCACACACACACACACACACACACACACACACAGAGACACAAAGTTAAACCCACAGAAACAACGTTGAATCAAGTTGCTGTTCGTGATTTGGTTTCAAGTATCGAATCTAAACGATTTGTGTTCAGATTACTTTTAAACACCTGAAAACTTTTTTAGGTGAAAAAAAGCAACAGTTAAAATGTAAGATGGCGCCGTGCTAGCGGCAGCCTGCTACAGCAGCTCCCCCCGAGTGTGTTGTTATTAAGTCTTTTTAAGCCTTTCTCCTCTTCAGAGTTGTTGTTTTCTTCTCTTCACGTGTGTTAAGTTAACGGTCAGACAATGGACCATAATTTTTCCACGGTTCTAGTTGGGGGCATTGTTATTGTTTACTCTCGTGATCAGCTGATCGCGCTGAGTAGGCCTCTACTGCTGCTGCCCAGAGCGAGACCTGAGATCCCGGACGAACTTCGGAGAAGACGTCGGGGTTGCAGAGCCGGAGCTAAGCTAAAGGCGGAAAGGAGGAAATACAAACCAGCGGTACCGGCGATCTTAATGGGGAACGTGAAGTCGTTGGCCAACAAGACGGACGAGCTCGGCGCTGGTAAAGACCCAGAGAGAGTACCGGGAGTGCAGCATCATGTGTTTCACCGAGACATGGCTGCACTCACATCTCCCGGACCACAGCGCGGCCATACCCGGCTTCAGGACTGTTCGGGGGGACGGAGACGTTGTTCGGAGCGGCAAGAAGAAAGGTGGAGGGATTGAAGTCTATGTGAACGAGAGGTGGTGTAATCCCGACCACGTGTGTGTGAAGGAACGTTTCTGCATCCCGGTGCATTTTTGTCAGTTACTGGAGACTTTAACCAGTCTGGATAAAGTACTGCCAACTTTGCACCAGTATGTGAACTGCCCCACCCGGAACAATAAAACTCTGGACTTACTGTATGCTAATGCCATGGATGCATACAGTACTACTGCCCTTCCCCCCCTTGGTAGATCAGACCACAACCTGGTCCTGCTGACTCCCAAGTATGTTCCCCTGGTGCAGAGGCAGCCTGTAACCACCAGGACTGTGAGGTGGTGGACACAGGAGGCTAAAGACGCCCTGCAGGACTGCTTTGAGTCCACGGACTGGGACGTGCTGTGTGGACCACATGGGGAGGACATCAACAGCAGGACGGACTGTATCACAGAATACATTAAATTCTGTGAACACTCCACCGTACCATCCCGGACTGTACACTGCTTCCCCAACAATAAGCCGTGGATCACCAGTGACCTGAAAGTTCTTCTTAATAAGAAGAAAGCAGCCTTCAGGTCTGGGGACAGGGAGGAGCTCAGGAGAGTGCAGCGCCACCTGAAGGAGAAGCTCAAGGAGTGTAAGGACTCCTGCAGGAGGAAGCTGGAGGCAAAACTCCAGCAGAACAACGTGAGGGAGGTGTGGACCGGTATGAAGGAGATTACTGGGTTCAAGGGGAGAGAGAGACAACCAGGGGGAACCTGGAGAGGAACAACCAGGGGGAACCTGGAGAGGAACAACCAGGGGGAACCTGGAGAGGAAAAACCCGGGGGAACCTGGAGAGGAACAACCCGGGGGAACCTGGAGAGGAACAACCCGGGGGAACCTGGAGAGGAACAATCAGGGGGAACCTGGAGAGGAACAACCCGGGGGAACCTGGAGAGGAACAATCAGGGGGAACCTGGAGAGGAACAACCAGGGGAAACCTGGAGAGGAACAATCAGGGGAAACCTGGAGAGGAACAATCAGGGGAAACCTGGAGAGGAACAACCAGGGGGAACCTGGAGAGGAACAATCAGGGGGAACCTGGAGAGTAACAATCAGAGGGAACCTGGAGAGTAACAATCAGAGGGAACCTGGAGAGGAACAACCAGGGGGAACCTGGAGAGGAACAATCAGGGGGAACCTGGAGAGGAACAACCAGGGGGAACCTGGAGAGGAACAACCACTCTTGTGGGTGTGTGCTTACACGTGCTCACACAAACAATAAAACACACTACACACACACACTACACACTGAGCTGACGCGTGACATCACTGTTGTCTCCCCTGGAGAGGAACAATCAGGGGGAACCTGGAGAGGAACAACCAGGGGGAACCTGGAGAGGAACAATCAGGGGAAACCTGGAGAGGAACAATCAGGGGAAACCTGGAGAGGAACAATCAGGGGGAACCTGGAGAGGAACAACCAGGGGGAACCTGGA
>NW_027185441.1:503474-505974 GCF_022577435.1 Embiotoca jacksoni
TGTGTCTGTGTGTATGTGTCTGTGTGTGTGTGTGTGTGTGTGTGTGTGTATGTGTGTGTGTATGTGTGTCTGTCTGTGTGTGTATGTGTGTGTGTGTGTGTGTGTGTGTGTGTGTGTGTCTGTATGTGTGTGTCTGTGTGTATGTGTCTGTGTGTGTGTGTGTGTGTGTGTATGTGTCTGTGTGTGTGTATGTGTGTCTGTCTGTGTGTGTGTGTGTGTGTGTGTGTGTCTGTGTCTGTGTGTGTGTGTGTGTCTGTGTGTGTTCTGATTGATGGACATGTCCTTACTCTTGTGGACCTTCAGGACGGTGTAGGACATGGCGGTGAGCAGCCGCTCCCCCTCCAGGATGAAGATGTCCCACAGCCGGAGCGTCAGCGTGAACGGCGTCTGAGGACCACAAACACAGCGGCGCTCCGAGGAGTCAGGAGGTTCGTTGGGTCGGTACCAGACCTCAGAGGCCCGAGAGCCCGGCGAGCCGTGCTGACGGGAGCCGAACGTTGCCAGACCACCGCCACAGGATTGTGGGCGCTCGCGGAGGAGGCTAATAACAGTTTAGCTTGACAGCTCTTAATGCGCCGCTCTGCTGTTTGTAAAAGCTGACGGCTCGTTTTTATTCAGAGTTTCAGTTTCTTTTCTCCCGGAGGTGAACTAATGCTAATGCTCTATAAATTGTAAAATGTTTCTCCTCCTGGATTTTAATGAGGAAAGAAAAATATCTTCATGATTTGATATCAGTTCAGTCAGAGACGTATTAATGGAAAAATTATGCGTGTTTAAAAAATAAATAAACATCAAAAATGTTTATTTTGATGGCGTCATTTCTAAAACAATTTCGATTTTTAAGAGATTTTTTTGACAGTAAAATGATCGTGTTAATATTGAATTTTGACATTTTAACGTGTTTTTGTTTCTATTTTTTGACATTTTCTTGAAATTTTAACACGGTATGTTTTGTACAGTGTACTGAGACCACGTGATGATCTACACTGTAAATAAATCAGAATTTGACACGTCTGCACTTTTATACCAGTTTAAACAATCGCTGCAGTTTATCCCTCAATCAGATGATTTAGTCTTCAGTCAATAATTCATCATGAACACAGTTACTCTCGATACTTCATTATATCAAATGAATGTCTTTCCGAGTCGCCTTCAGATAACCTGATAATTAAGTGAGACGAGTCCAAACCAGCCGCTCTCTTATTCTGTCTGTTTTCTATTTGAAATGTGACGTAATTAAAATGAGAATCGGATGAAACGATCTGCTCACCCGGTCAATGAAACACTGCAGGAACCACTTGGTGCTGTAAATCCCTGCAGACATCTGCTCTCTGTCCTGCACACACAAACGGAGACTCAGTGAACGTCTGCAGGAATTTAAACTGCCCGCACATCACGTGAAACATCTGGCTGTGATCTCACCAGATGTTTCTTCAGCTTAGGGATGAGTTTGGAGATGATCTGATCGTGATGCGTCTGGAACCGCTGCAGTTTGGGAAACCCGGGAACAAAAAAGCCTAAAAAAGAGGAGCAGGGAGGTTTTAACGTCTGTCCCACCAGAGGGAAATCCCTGCAGTGTTCCTCTCCTCCTCTTGGTGGCGCTCTGCCTGTAAAACCAGCAGGAAGCAGTGAACCTCACCGTGCATGCCGTGCTTGCGGTCGGTCAGCAGCTGCGACAGCGCCCAGAAGGCGTCCTCCTCGTTCATGTACATGAGCAGCAGGGCGGCGATCTGACTCATCCCCTGGCAGTAGCTCACCTCCTGCAGGAAGACAAACAGTGGCAGGTAACCACGGTAACCCACAGGTACCTCACCCAAATAAAATGCACAAAGTGTGACGTGAGGATCGATCAGAGTTCAGACTGTTCCTGATGCACATGACTGCAATCAAAGAAGCCCCGCCCCCAAACATATCTGTGTTTGAGTCAGCAGACTGTTTCTAAAAGAGTTCGTAGCTTCAGGTCTGTAAAATGGTTCTGATCCAGAAGTGTCTTCAGCTGCAATACCAGCGAGTGCCACTAGAGGTCGGCTCCACTTTTCAAACACAGAGTGCTGAATCAGCTGCTTTTAAGTGTCCAAATACTGAACAAATACCACGTAAAAAACATTCGACACTGAAGCAGCGAAGAACGATCGAGAGGAAACTGAAGTCTGAAGATTTTTATCGGTTAAATCAATTTATGTTGGAATTTTAATGTTTTATGAAAAAACTACTTACTGTGTTGTAGACTGAATATGCAGAGAGGACGTGGAACAAAGACTGCTGCCTGAGGGGGTGGAGGGAGGGGAGGGCGGAGGTGGGGGAGAGGGAGGAGAGGGGGGTTATTATTACACATTTAATCATTTTATATTTTTTACAGTGGACTTTAGACACAAAACAGAATTCAATGAAGACAAACAAACGGACACAGAACATACAGAACACAGAGAACATACAGAACATACAGAACACAGAGAACATACAGAACATACAGAACCCAGAGAACATACAGAACCTAGAG
>NW_027185441.1:510974-555974 GCF_022577435.1 Embiotoca jacksoni
GACACATTTTATTCACTTTGGATTTGATGAGAGAAGTTGAATGGGAGTCTATGGAGCCGGAGGCTTTTTGGAGCCGACCTCTAGTGGCACTCGCTGGTATTGCAGCTGAAGACACTTCTGGATCAGAACCATTTTACAGACCTGAAGCTACGAACTCTTAAAACCGTCTGTGGTCGCGCCAGAAGTTTAAATTTGATGAACTTTGACGTGAGTTGTCTGTTTTGAACTGGTGCTGCCTTCAAATACGTCATATTTAGAGTGTTTACGAGGTGTTTACCTTGGAATTTTTTTCTTGAGTTCACGAGTTGTGACGTTTACTGACATTTTCAGTCCAGTCAAAAACTAATTTGGCCACATGTTCAATAAATATCTGAAATATTCACATGCAGCTACCGGGTTTGTATGAAAAACGCAAAGCACCAACCGACTGTTAGCTACATTAGCAGCTAACGTAAAGCAGCAGCGGGAGCTTCAGAGTCGTAAATAGTGCCGAGCAACACTGTAACATGAATGCACCATCAGAGGGAGCCAGAGAGCAGCAGAACCTGTGTGTATCTGCGGCAGGCTTTTACCCAGAATCCTCCTGGGAACAAACAGCTGTGGTGTGTGCTTCTATAAAGAGGCGTGACGAGGCAGCGGGAGTTCGGCCCGTCCCCGGAGGTCAGTGTAACGTCGATCGCTGCGCGGTGTGTCACAGCTGTTGCCATGACGAGACGGAGCGAGACCCCGCCCTCCTCGCTGCTCCGCTCCACGCCGCTCAGCTAAATTTAACCTCCATCTCTGCATCAGCACATTCAGCCGTCTGGAAGCACACCAGCAGCAGGAGCTGGAGGAAGCACTCACTCATCAGGGCTTTTATTTTGAAAAGTTTTCTGGGGAAGCTTCTGGAGGTTGATCTTGAACGCAGCACCGTGCTATCTTTGGTTCTGTTGGGCTGAACTGGGTCCATTGGAGACTCGCTGGCTGCAGACTTCATCCAGTTTTAGTCTTTAACCCAGTTTTGTTCCTCGAAGGGTTTTCGTGCCCGTTTCAATGTTTCAGTTTAATATCTGTGGTCATCATTCTTCAACCCTCGAAGCACCGCCACAAACAATATTACACAACGTCTTATTAATGCACTCTGGCAGCCGACTCACATCCGCCCACACACACACACACACACACACACACACACACACAATAACACACACACACACAATAACACACACACACACACACACACACACACACACACACACACACACACAATAACACACACACACACACACACACACACACACACACACACACAATAACACACACACACACAATAACACACACACACACACACACACACACACACACAATAACACACACACACACACACACACACACACACACACACACACACACACACACACACACACACACACTCACTCACTCACTCACTCACTCACTCAGTGTTTCTGTTGCTGTTCTCAACCACACAATCAACTCGTGTGAACTCCTCCTCCTCCTACACGCTAACAACACGCAACACGGGAGATAACGTGGACACACCGTTAACACATCACAGCATCTGGAAATCTGGAGCACAAATTTATAAAAGAAGGTCAAATAGAGAAAATGTAAAAAGCAAAAACGCGGTGGAGAACGGATCCTGACTGAATCTCACCGTAGCATATTTCAAGATGATATCGGCCCGTTCCTCTGCTATTAGAGTCTCGATGTCTTTCTTCATGTCAATATCTGGAAGAGAAGAGAGATTAGTGTGAGATGAACAACGAGTGCAGCCGGCTGATGGAGGTGGGCGACGTGGAGCCGGCAGGACGAACACTTCAGTTTGGAACGACTTCATCTCAGAGAATAAATGCCGTCATCAGCAAAATCACAGTCAAACAAACTGTTAGAAAGAACAGGTGAAGTCCTGATGGTCTGGAAGAAGGTTTGGTTTCATCCATCCGACACAGATGGAAAGCATGATGACCTCCAGGTGCGTACACCAGGGGGGGAAGTTACCTGGAGGTCCATCTGAAAATAATCCCTCATTCATTAGAAAAGAAGATTCAAGAAGACCTGTTTTTGGGGGCGTGTCTGTTTGATTGACAGGCCTGTGGTGCAGTCAGGTTACAGCTATCGGTGGGCGGGACGTAGTATCGTCAGGTTTCCGATCAGATCGGTCAGATCCACCGCTGGCTCCTCCCCCAGCTCGTCCAAATATGGTCACTTCCTGTTTCAAACCAAAGATGGTGACGGACAGAATCTGAACTGGAGGATTCATAACGTTCACAAACCAACGATGACATCACTGATGGTTGATGACATCACTGATGGATGATGGTTGAATCCGCCCATCAACTGTTTATAAAAGTGGACGTAGCTCCTCCCCAGTTTGTCCAAATATGGTCACTTTTTCCTCCAAACCAAGATAGCGTCTTGGTTTCCAGACTTCCAGACTGGAGTCTTGTAAAAGTCCGTTCACACATCAGTAAGTATGTTTCTGCCTGTCTGGTTCAGAATTACATGACATACAATTTCAGAGCATTCATCCCCAAACAAAGCAGCGAGGGCTTTAATCCGCTTTAATCCACACTGACGACAGAACGGTAATCTGGACGTGCTGAACCAGCCGCAGGAGGAATATCTCCACAACACCATCATGCACTGAAAGTCTGTTTTTTTTTTTTTTCCAAAACCAGGAACAAAGAAGGACGAAGGGCGGTGAGAGCCGGCGGAGCAGCGAGGATCCGGACGAGGACGAGTTGGTTCAACATGAAGTCCACAGAAAACATCTGACTCTCAATCTGAGAAAAAATAAGGAACTGCTGCGTCATCGGTTTACTGAAGGTGAAACTCCAGACATTCAGTCTGTGGATAGAATCGGACCGGGTTAACCCTAACCCTCCGCCCTTCGGACCGGGCCTCCCCCCTTCGTACCGGGCCTCCCCCCTTCGTACCGGGCCTCCGCCCTTCGTACCGGCCGTGACGTCACCCGTCGGTTTGTGAAACTTCCAGTTCGGCATTTTGTCCATCACCACCTCAGCTAGAAGTTATCATAACTGGAAAAGCTGCAGAGGAGCAAGAAGTGGATGCAGTGGAAACCTGACTGCACCGTAGGCCTGTCAATCAAACTAGCCCCGCCCCCAAACATATGTGTTGGAGTCCTGATATGTAATGAATGATGAGGAAGGAGGAAGTTTATCTAACAACAGAGACAGCCCCCAGTGGTACTACAGATGGAGTCTATGGAGACAGCCCCTAGTGGTCCTCAGAGGTACTACAGATGGAGTCTATGGAGACAGCCCCTAGTGGTCCTCAGAGGTACTACAGATGGAGTCTATGGAGACAGCCCCTAGTGGTCCTCAGCGGTACTACAGATGGAGTCTATGGAGACAGCCCCTAGTGGTCCTCAGCGGTACTACAGATGGAGTCTGTGGAGACAGCCCCTAGTGGTCCTCAGCGGTACTACAGATGGAGTCTATGGAGACAGCCCCTAGTGGTCCTCAGCGGTACTACAGATGGAGTCTATGGAGACAGCCCCTAGTGGTCCTCAGCGGTACTACAGATGGAGTCTGTGGAGACAGCCCCTAGTGGTCCTCAGCGGTACTACAGATGGAGTCTGTGGAGACAGCCCCTAGTGGTCCTCAGAGGTACTACAGATGGAGTCTATGGAGACAGCCCCTAGTGGTCCTCAGCGGTACTACAGATGGAGTCTGTGGAGACAGCCCCTAGTGGTCCTCAGCGGTACTACAGATAGAGTCTATGGAGACGGCCCCTAGTGGTCCTCAGAGGTACTACAGATGGAGTCTGTGGAGACGGCCCCTAGTGGTCATCGGCGGTACTACAGATGGAGTCTATGGAGACAGCCCCTAGTGGTCCTCAGCGGTACTACAGATGGAGTCTGTGGAGACAGCCCCTAGTGGTCCTCAGCGGTACTACAGATGGAGTCTGTGGAGACAGCCCCTAGTGGTCCTCAGCGGTACTACAGATGGAGTCTGTGGAGACGGCCCCTAGTGGTCCTCAGTGGTACTACAGATAGAGCCTATGGAGACGGCCCCTAGTGGTCCTCAGCGGTACTACAGATAGAGCCTATGGAGACGGCCCCTAGTGGTCCTCAGTGGTACTACAGATAGAGCCTATGGAGACGGCCCCTAGTGGTCCTCAGCGGTACTACAGATGGAGTCTATGGAGACAGCCCCTAGTGGTCATCAGCGGTACTACAGATGGAGTCTATGGAGACAGCCCCTAGTGGTCATCAGCGGTACTACAGATGGAGTCTATGGAGACAGCCCCTAGTGGTCATCAGCGGTACTACAGATGGAGTCTATGGAGACAGCCCCTAGTGGTCATCAGCGGTACTACACTTTGAGGCTTCACTTTTCAGACCCAGAGACTATGAATGTTTTCATATATTCAATTACTCTGACTTGACTGGAAAGCATTTGTGGATGAAGTTGAACATTTGATTTGATTGTGTTTCCTTTGTCTCAACAATACGATACGTTTTTTTTTTTTTATTGTTTCCTGATGTTTTATAAACAACTGATTGATGAAATAATTGGAAGGTTAATTGATAATGAGCTGTAATTACAGCCCTAAAACTTCTACAGCTACAACATCATAAGTACACGAGAGTAAATGGATGTTTGCCCTGTTCCTTGGACTAAAAATATATTGTGATGATGTTACTTTCCGCCAAAATTTCCTTAATTTATTTGCGTATATGCATCTGAGCAGAGCCATGAAAGGAGCTGACTCAGCAGGGCCTCAGTGTGTTTTAACTGATTGGTTCCAGTTCCTGTTAATTAAATTGCTGGAGATCAATAAACAGCCAGTGAGTCACTGTTGGTGGAGGCAGCTGTGATTGCATTTTATTGAACCTTGATTACTTAATGGAGAAATTCATGAGATTAATCATGAAAATGAACCTCACCTGGACAACATATTTAAATATCAGCTCATTGATGTTTTCGTGTTTTCTCTGCAGTCAGACTGTTTTAACTTAACCAGTAATTACACACTATTTTAGGAATACTTGTATTAATAGCTGAGTATTTGATACTGCAGTATTACTTTCCCTTCAGATATAAATACCTGCTCCCTCCGTGCTGCTGGTTCCGGTACATTTAAACAGTGTTGGAGAACTTGTCATCCGAGCTGTGACCTCCCAGCAGGCCTGAGAGCCGCTGCCGCCTCCAGCGCCTTCATCCCGGTACCGAGCCGCCCGGCGGGGCCGACCCGGTCTGCTCACCGAGTGGACGCGTTCCACGGAGATCCGGACCGGATTTACTGGCGCAGAGCCGTTTTTCTGACGGTAAACAACCCCCCCGGTGGGATAAACCGCTCGCGATGCCGTGATTAGAGACGATGCTGCAGCCGCACGCGCGATCTTTTTAAAAAAATTATTATTCTAATGAGAATAATAAACAAAAGCAGGAAACATGAGCATTAAAGGGGGTTATAAATGTAATAATTACCGTGTTTCTCCGGTGGATCTCTGCGCTATCCGTGCAGGAACACGGCTCCGGTTCCTCTGGGCATTCTCCGGGGAAAGTGCAGCTCCAGCAGAACCAACCACCGGGCTGACAACAATAGCCTGCCCGCCGTCAATCCATAGGTTACCATCAAACAGCACACACACACACACACACACACACACACACCCTCTCTCTCTCTCTCTCACACACACACACACACACACACAGGGTGGCGGTACGGGACGCAGAGCTCCGGGTCCTGGCGCCGCAGCGTGGCACCGTCCGCCGTGTGTGAGCCGTGAGGACCCGGCCTTAAAGACACAGAACCGTCCGGGAGCTGCTGCTGCTGCTCCGGTCCAGACAGACCGACACACCGACAACAACACGGCGGCTGGTCGGCCGGTCTGACGGCGACATCTGCTGGACAAACAGAGCAGTGCAGACATGGAGGCAGAGATGCTGAATAAACAGAAAGAACCAGTCACGCCTATTTAACAGCAGCACATTTAAATACTTCAGCTGAATATTCATGTATTTTTCAAATTATTAACGAGTTTTATCTCAAAATCTCTCACCAGCTCCCTGAAGCTAATGTTTTGCTAATGCTGGAAAATAAGTTATTTATTTTAAAAAGTTACTTCCAAACTATGCATCTTTTACAGACTCATCTTTTTAATTCAGTTATTAAAGTTAGTTTTGTGATTGTTAATCTATTAGAAATTAGTTTTTTCTAAGATTATTTTATGGCTAATCAAGCTAACCACTGGCGATGCTACTTTTACCCATTTTTTTAACATTTAAACTTCAACAAACCACTGATGTGAAAACAGATGTTCAACTGAAAATTAAAAGATTTCAGGAATTTTACAAACACAAAACATGAAACATCAGACTATTGAAAAAAAACAAAAATAATTCAGATGGTTTCAGTTTATTGAGCATATAAAGAGTGAATTTCACCACATCAACACATGATGTCTGAGTGCTGTTTGTAAACCATTAAAACATAATGCAAAGCTAACAAGTGGTCAAAAACTAAAGAAAACTAAACTAATCATGACTTCAATCAAACGTATGAGTGACAGAATATGTTCACAGCAAAGTGCAAATATTTAGTGGCTAAGTGTTCAAAATCAGTGCAAACAGCAGAAAGTTCCACAAACAGGTCAAAATATCACAAACACAATCACAAAAATCAAACTCATGTTCTCATCTTCACTGGAATATCTTCACTCATCCCAAGA
Source organism: Embiotoca jacksoni (assembly GCF_022577435.1). Lineage (NCBI taxonomy): Eukaryota > Metazoa > Chordata > Actinopteri > Embiotocidae > Embiotoca > Embiotoca jacksoni. The sequence continues at coordinate 517,675 of NW_027185441.1, forward strand.
CAGAAATACGTATAAAAATAATTTTGAAAATCAGAAAAACTCCCTAAATTTAACAATTCATGTATTATTGCTGACCTGATATTTTTGGTATTTATGTGACTTAAATGTCCGTTTTCTTCAGCTAATATCAGCTGATTTTTGAATGTCTGACACAAAAATATTCTGCCATAAAAATAAAAATACAGCCATGAAGAATCTGTTACAGTTCAGACATGCTGCAAATTCAGTTTTTAATGTGTCTGTAAAACTTTATGGTGAATTTTTGTGAAGTGCATTTTGTTGTTGTAAAATCACATTTTTAGCAGATGAGAGAAATTAAAACTTCCGATCTCCTGAACACAGATTTTTCTGAATGTAAAACCTCATATTTTACACAAAACTTCCTTTTTCCTCTGAGCGCTTCACACATCTTTCGTCTCATATCCTCTACCGTCGTGTTTCCTTCAAACTCCGGTTGGATGTAAAGTTACTGAAACTCTTCAAATTACAAGACAAAACAACACGTCCTCGCTCACTTGCAGCGGCTTCTACCTGCTTTCTGTTTCTATTAATATGAAGCAGTTTGTTTTAAAACTCTCCCCTTTGAGATATTTATAATATCCAGAAAAATCTTCAATGGAGAATCATAAATTAAATTCCATCACCTCTGTAGTTTTGAAGCCAAAGTAGATATTTTTTAAATAAATGTAAAAAGATCTTCATGGAGAATCGTGTCAGAAAACACGTTACTTCAACACAAACGTTACACGGCTGCTGTTTATACTTCAAAATAATGAAATTAAGACTTCAAACCGACATTTCTGGCAAAGTGTGTGGTGTGTGTGTGTGTGTGTGTGTGTGTGTGTGTGTGTGTGTGCGCGCGCGTCGGCTTATTCCACACACATGAAAAAGATTAAAAATAAAAGGATTATTGTTGTGATGTTGTAATCTGATCAGTCTGATGTGTTTCCTCTACGACGTGATGATAACGATCCATCCAGCTGTGAACACACCTGGATGTTAAAGGGACACCACACTCATTTATCTGATGTTAAACACCCCGGTGGTTGATTCAGAGACTCAGTGAACCTCTCTGAACAGTGGCCTCACCCTGTGCTCAGATTAAACCAGTGGACGTGGACCCTGAACGCACCGTCGGCGCGTGGCTCGGACTCAGTTGACCCAGGCGTAGGCGTACAGCCCGTTCTCCTTCCACAGCTCACAGCGGGGGGCCGAGTAGTTCTGGACCACCGTCAGGTGCTCAGATAGGAGAGCAGTGGCTGCTGGGAACTCCGGCCACTCCGCCTCCATCTTACCTGCGAAAAGAAGCACAGCGAGACTTTAAAGGGGCCGTCTGTAGGATTTAGTGCCATCCAGTGGTGAGGAGGTAGACTACAACAGAGCAGATTGGTTTGTCGAGCCTTCTCCTGACCAGCGACCTGCTCACCTGTCCTGGCAAAGCCGATGAGGTGGCGCGTGACGACTTCCTGGAAGCTCCTGTCCTGCTCGGAGAGACGTTTCCCCAGGACGGACTCCAGCCCTCCGAAGAACGCCACGGCGTCCAGGCAGTGGAAGGAGAAGCGTCCGGGGAACGGCAGCAGGTCACCGGACGTGTTCACCGGACCGGACGGGGTGTACGTCACCACGTAGCGATACACGGGACTGTCGAGGGCAGCTGGGAGGAAGAAGAGCGAAGAAGAGCTTATTGAACATTTGTATTCATTAAATGTTCCCATCATTCATCCTCGAGGCAGATGACCGCTAACCTCTGAGCCTGGTTCTGTTGAGGTTTCTTCTGTTAAAAGAGAGTTTGTCCTTCTGTTGGAGGTTTCTTCTGTTAAAAGAGAGTTTGTCCTTCTGTTGAGGTTTCTTCTGTTAAAAGAGAGTTTGTCCTTCTGTTGGAGGTTTCTTCTGTTAAAAGAGAGTTTGTCCTTCTGTTGAGGTTTCTTCTGTTAAAAGAGAGTTTGTCCTTCTGTTGGAGGTTTCTTCTGTTAAAAGAGAGTTTGTCCTTCTGTTGGAGGTTTCTTCTGTTAAAAGAGAGTTTGTCCTTCTGTTGGAGGTTTCTTCTGTTAAAAGAGAGTTTGTCCTTCTGTTGGAGGTTTCTGCTGTTAAAAGAGAGTTTGTCCTTCTGTTGGAGGTTTCTGCTGTTAAAAGAGAGTTTGTCCTTCTGTTGGAGGTTTCTGCTGTTAAAAGAGAGTTTGTCCTTCTGTTGGAGGTTTCTTCAGTTAAAAGAGAGTTTGTCCTTCTGTTGGAGGTTTCTTCTGTTAAAAGAGAGTTTGTCCTTCTGTTGGAGGTTTCTTCTGTTAAAAGAGAGTTTGTCCTTCTGTTGGAGGTTTCTTCTGTTAAAAGAGAGTTTGTCCTTCTGTTGGAGGTTTCTTCTGTTAAAAGAGAGTTTGTCCTTCTGTTGGAGGTTTCTTCAGTTAAAAGAGAGTTTGTCCTTCTGTTGGAGGTTTCTTCAGTTAAAAGAGAGTTTGTCCTTCTGTTGGAGGTTTCTTCAGTTAAAAGAGAGTTTGTCCTTCTGTTGAGGTTTCTTCAGTTAAAAGAGAGTTTGTCCTTCTGTTGGAGGTTTCTTCAGTTAAAAGAGAGTTTGTCCTTCTGTTGAGGTTTCTTCAGTTAAAAGAGAGTTTGTCCTTCTGTTGGAGGTTTCTTCAGTTAAAAGAGAGTTTGTCCTTCTGTTGGAGGTTTCTTCAGTTAAAAGAGAGTTTGTCCTTCTGTTGAGGTTTCTTCAGTTAAAAGAGAGTTTGTCCTTCTGTTGGAGGTTTCTTCAGTTAAAAGAGAGTTTGTCCTTCTGTTGTAGGTTTCTTCAGTTAAAAGAGAGTTTGTCCTTCTGTTGTAGGTTTCTTCAGTTAAAAGAGAGTTTGTCCTTCTGTTGGAGGTTTCTTCAGTTAAAAGAGAGTTTGTCCTTCTGTTGGAGGTTTCTTCAGTTAAAAGAGAGTTTGTCCTTCTGTTGGAGGTTTCTTCAGTTAAAAGAGAGTTTGTCCTTCTGTTGGAGGTTTCTTCAGTTAAAAGAGAGTTTGTCCTTCTGTTGGAGGTTTCTTCAGTTAAAAGAGAGTTTGTCCTTCTGTTGAGGTTTCTCCTGTTAAAAGAGAGTTTTTCCTTCTGTTGAGGTTTCTTCAGTTAAAAGAGAGTTTGTCCTTCTGTTGAGGTTTCTCCTGTTAAAAGAGAGTTTGTCCTTCTGTTGGAGGTTTCTTCAGTTAAAAGAGAGTTTGTCCTTCTGTTGAGGTTTCTCCTGTTAAAAGAGAGTTTGTCCTTCTGTTGGAGGTTTCTTCAGTTAAAAGAGAGTTTGTCCTTCTGTTGAGGTTTCTCCTGTTAAAAGAGAGTTTGTCCTTCTGTTGGAGGTTTCTTCAGTTAAAAGAGAGTTTGTCCTTCTGTTGAGGTTTCTTCTGTTAAAAGAGAGTTTTTCCTTCTGTTGGAGGTTTCTTCTGTTAAAAGAGAGTTTTTCCTTCTGTTGGAGGTTTCTTCTGTTAAAAGAGAGTTTCTCCTTCTGTTGGAGGTTTCTTCTGTTAAAAGAGAGTTAGTCCTTCTGTTGGAGGTTTCTTCTGTTAAAAGAGAGTTTGTCCTTCTGTTGGAGGTTTCTTCTGTTAAAAGAGAGTTTGTCCTTCTGTTGGCGGTTTCTTCTGTTAAAAGAGAGTTTGTCCTTCTGTTGGCGGTTTCTTCTGTTAAAAGAGAGTTTGTCCTTCTGTTGGAGGTTTCTTCTGTTAAAAGAGAGTTTGTCCTTCTGTTGGAGGTTTCTTCTGTTAAAAGAGAGTTTGTCCTTCTGTTGGAGGTTTCTTCTGTTAAAAGAGAGTTTTTCCTTCTGTTGGCGGTTTCTTCTGTTAAAAGAGAGTTTTTCCTTCTGTTGGAGGTTTATTCTGTTAAAAGAGAGTTTTTCCTTCTGTTGGAGGTTTCTTCTGTTAAAAGAGAGTTTTTCCTTCCCCGTCAGATACCTTGAATGAGAGGCTCCGCCCCCCTGCAGTACATTAGTATTGGAGCAGTTGCATCCTGAGCTAAACATCGTGGCCCACTTCTCTCTCCGGGACGAGTTCCCGCTGCAGGAGAATTGTGCCTCATGTAGGTTTTTTGCCTGCGAGGTTTGTTAAACTCACTCAGTGGTGAAGCTCTGAGTAAAGTGACATTTAGCTGTTGTGTGCGATTTTTTTTTTTTTTTTTTGTATGCTTCGTTGGTTTTGTTTATGTTGTGCAGCTTGTTTAGTTTTTTTCTGTTGCTCAATCACAGCCAATGTGGACTAAAAATGACTGGAAATTAAGGCAGTTTAAAGGATTATACTCGTGGTTTTCAGAATAAACTCTAAATATTAAATACTGCTCGTTTACTGACGAATTAGCAAATTGTGACTCATATTTAATAACAGCAACGCAGCACATAAATGCTGACTATGTTTCAGATGGAGAGTACATACAGTTGAAACCAGAAGTTTACATACACTGTGCAAAAAGACACATAACACTTTTTTTCTCACTGTCTGAAGTTAAATCAGACTAAACCTCTCCTGTTTCAGGTCCGTTAGGATTACCAACATTATTTAACTTTTGCTAAATGTCACAATAATGAGAAAAAGAATTTCTTAGAGAATTTGATATTACTTTCTTTGAGGTCAAAAGTTTACATACACCAAAAGTACTATGTCTTTAAACAACATGGGCAAGCCCAGATGATGATGTCATGGCTTTTGAAGCTCCTGATAGGTTAACTGACAATATGTGAGTTAATTGAAGGCACATCTGGGGATGTATTTTAAGGCCACACCTCAAACACTCTGCTTCCTTGTTTGAAATCATGAGAAAGTCAAAAGAAATCAGGGAGAGAATCGTGGAGCTCCACAAGTCCGGTTCATCCTTGGGTGCAATTTCCAGATACTTGAAGGTGCCACGTTCATCTGTGCAAACAATTATACACAAGTATAAACATGGGAATGTCCAGCCATCACACCGCTCAGGAAGGAGACGGGCTCTGTGTCCCAGAGATGAACGTGTTTTGGTCCGACATGTGCAAATCAACCCCAGAACAAAAGCTAAAGACCTTGTGAAGATGATGGCTGAAGCTGGTAAGAAAGTGTCATTATCCACAGTAAAATGAGTCCTGCACCGACATGGGCTGAAAGGCTACTCAGCAAGAAGGAAGCCATTACTCCTAAAGAAACATAAAAAAGCCAGATTACAGTTTGCAAAAAGACACCAAGACAAAGACCTTAACTTCTGGAGACATGTCCTGTGGTCTGATGAAACTAAAGTGGAGCTGTTTGGCCATTATGACCACCGTTACATTTGGAGGAAAAAGGGGGAAGCTTGTAGACCTGAAAACACCATCCCAACTGTGAAGCATGGAGGTGGCAGCATCATGTTGTGGGGCTGTTTTGCTACAGCAGGAACTGGAGCTCTTCATAAAATAGACGGCATCATGAAGAAAGAACATTACCTGGAAATATTAAGGCAACATCTCAGGACATCAGCCAGGAAGCTAAAACTTGGGTGCAAATGGGTCTTCCAAATGGACAATGACCCTAAGCATACTGCCAAAATAGTTAAAAAGTGGCTTGAGGACAACAAAGTCAATGTCTTGGAGTGGCCATCACAAAGCCCTGACCTGAATCCCATCGAAAATTTGTGGGCAGATCTGGAAAGGCGTGTGCGAGCGAGGCGGCCAACAAACCTGACTCAGTTCCACCAGTTCTGTCCGGAGGAATGGGCCAGAATTCCATCAGAGTACTGTAAGAAGCTGGTGGAAGGATACCCAAAACGTTTGACCCAAGTCATGCAGTTCAAAGGCAATGCTACTAAATACTAAGGAACTGGATGTAAACTTTTGACCTTGAAGAAAGTAATGAAAAATTCTCTAAAATATTCTCTTTCTCATTATTGTGACATTTAGCAAAAGTTAAATAATGTTGGTAATCCTAACGGACCTGAAACAGGAGAGGTTTAGTCTGATTTAACTTCAGACAGTGAGAAAAAAAGTGTTATGTGTCTTTTTACACAGTGTATGTAAACTTCTGGTTTCAACTGTAGGTACAAACTTGTGGTACTTGTACAGTATTTGCATGAAGTTAATTAAGACTCTGGTTTTAAGCTTTGGGAGGCCTCTTTGAAAAACATTTTTTTACCATATTGGTGTAAAATTATCCAAAAATTCAGCGAAGCTAGATTAGATAATAAATAAAACCCAAAGAGGCTAAACTCCCTAAATTAACTTCCATCGCTGAAAATACCCCTAAAATGACTTCTTCCTTAATGCTACCTTCGTTCTCTGCGTCGGTGTCCAGTGATCGTCGTTATGGTTACACAGACATACAGGCAATAAAAACAACAGAAATTATATAGAGAACTTGTTTTATTCATTTATTTATGTTTTATTTCTGTTGTATAATTAAACTGTAATAAATTGAAAAGCTGGTTCGCTGCATGCAGGTAAAGACGACTGTATGAACCGTTGTTGTATGATTTGAAATGAAAAGAAAAACATGAAGGTCTCATGAGGCCCGTTAACAGTTCAGCTGTCTTGTGTTGTTTTTAAGATCCATTAAGTTGCTGTGCAGGTTTCACTGACGTGGAGCTTCTGCTGTTGCAGACAGATTATTTTTAGCTGTAATTTATCTCAGCAGGATTCCTGCTGGTTTTTTTGCTTCTTTTAATCACTGATGTGTTTTAAAATGTGAGAGGTAGCTGATTTAAATCTCTTGGTTGTGAGTTGTTACCTGCAGCACGGCGCGCCAGGTCGTTATTCGGGCAGGTGACCCTGATGTCGGACACCATGGTGGTGTAGGCTCTCTCCGGGCAGCGGTCCAAGGTCGGGCAGAGCGCCGAGGGCGGGTACAGCTCCAACGCCCGTTTGGGGAGACGCTCGCCGAAGGACCGGAGTTTATCTGAGGGGAGCAGAGAACTTACATCAGTTTAACTTGTCGTCTCATCAACTGATCAGCTCACAAATAAAAAGCTGACCAGAAAAGATGCGCCTGAAAAATAAAGAGCAATAAAACAGCCAATAAATCCAAAACAACATTTTTACAGCTGAAAGAACAAAAAACACCAAACAGGAGTCGACCTCCGAAACCGACGTCTAGAATCTTTCTGTGATTAATTTGTGATCATAATTCAGGATGAAGATCCAGGACAGCGTTGTGGGTTTAAACCGATTTCACAGAGGAGGAAAGTAAAGTGAACATATTTTATATTACAACAGAAAAGAGCCGAGAGACGCAGCAGAACGAGCCGAGGCTGATCTGAGAGGAATTAATAAAGACAGATGAATAAAGAACAAATATGACAAGAAAACAAACTAACAGCTACTTTAGAACTCTTCAGTCCCTCTGAAAGCTCCACTTCTTAAACTGAATTAAAATAGTGTTTTGTTTTGGTTTCTATGTACATCTGAATATATAAGTTTTCAGACACACTGTACCGTGTCGTACTTTAATTTTAGATGGATAAAAATTGATGCTCAATTCCTCAAGTGGAAACAGGATTTTAGATATTTTTGCCTATTTATTCAGACTCAAAAATCTGATAAAAAATGTTTAAACTTGTAGCGCTCTGTGTGTCGCCAACGCCAAATAAACAGAGACAAGACGAGGTCAAAACACAGTACAACTAAAAAGACTTTTAATTTGAAATGAGGTCTTTTCATGTGAAATGAGATGTTTTAATTTGAAATGAGGTCTTTTAATTTGAAACGAGAGCATTTAATTTGAACGTCAGATGTGTCCATCAGTTGTTACCTGTCACGAACCAGCGGTAGTCCTCCCAGGTCCACGACGAGATGTTTCCAGCCGGAGGACTACGGAGGAAACACATTGGAGTTTGAGCTCAGCACCAGCTGACGGCGATGCCCCTGAACCAGGTGAGATCTCACCTGAAGTCCACCTCCTGCTCCGTCGTCCCGACGACCAACGGGACATCGCTGTGATTCCCTTTCTTCTCCCACACCTCAAAGGGTGGAGCTTCGAGGACATACCCGTCCACCACGGCCACCGGACCGATGAAGTGCCCCCTGGTGGGGAGGTCTGTCATCTCATCTGCTGCCCAGGACGGGTACTCCTGCCACGGGACGGCCTGGAAAACACCGCCATCATCATCATCATTGCCATAACCATCATCATCATCGCCATCGCCATCATCATCATCACCATAATCATCACCATCACCATCAACATCATCAACATCATCACCATCAACAACATCACCATCACCATCATCATCGCCATCATCATCATCCTAAACCCTCCCAACATCATCACCATCAACATCACCATCATCATCACCATCATCAACATCATCATCATCAATACCATCATCATCATCACCACCATCATCATCATCATCATCAACATCACCATCATCATCACCATCATCACTGCCATCATCATCATTATCATCACCACCATCATCACCATCAACATCATCATCATTATCATCACCACCATCATCACCAACATCACCATCAACATCATCATCATCATCATCATCAATACCATCATCATCAACATCACCATCACCACCACCATCATCAATACCATCATCATCAACATCACCATCACCACCACCATCATCATCACCATCATCAATACCATCATCATCAACATCACCATCACCACCACCATCATCAATACCATCATCATCAACATCACCATCACCACCACCATCATCATCACCATCAACATCACCATCATCATCACCAACATCACCATCATCACCACCATCATCATCATCAACATCACCATCATCATCACCGTCATCATCACCAACATTATCATCACCACCATCATCATCATCATCACCACCATCATCATCACCAACATCATCACCGTCATCATCACCAACATCATCATCATCATCATCATCATCACCATCACTGGTTTAATTTAAAACCAGTGATGGTGATGATGATGATGATGATGGTGGTGATGATGAAGCAACGATCCCGTTGAGGTGGTCAAAGTAATGATAATAAGTTAAATTAACACGTATTGTTATTAATTAGAGTTGGTAATGAAAACTTTTGTTTTTTCTTCCTCCAACAATCAGCGGCCAAATCAAAATAAAACTTGTCTATTTCTTTTAATTAATGGATCAAAACTGAACTAAATTATCACTAAAAACAGAATCAAAGAAGAAGAAGAAGGAAATCGTCGTTGATCCTGAACAATGACTTCAAACACTTCCTGACATGTAAGAGTGAGAAAGCGGTCGGTGTCTCCTGAAGTTTCATCCTTCTGTCGAACATCACGATTCCTTCTCATTCATTAGATCCATTAAAATACAGAAAACCAAAAAGCAATTTTAAATTTGATCAAAATGTCTTTCCTGATCATAAAGATGAGCTACGAATTAGACATTTTATGAAATCTTCAAATATTAAAGAGAATATTAAAGAGAATAATTACAGCGGAGTATTTTATTTTACCTTCAGCACCTGTCTGACGGAGAGCCGTCGGAGGCAGGCGGCGTCGGAGCAGCTCGTCTTCTTCAGGAACGGCAGGTTGTCCGACTCGGCTCGCTCCAGCGTCGCGTTGAGGACGTACGAGCCGCTCATGTCCACCGCCGCGTGGAACAGACCTTCGGCCAGCGGCGACATCATCAGGGTCCAAACAGAAGTCCCGCCTCCAGCACAACACAGAGCGCTTCGTTTAGTTCATCAGCAAATTAAAAACACCTGCTGCTGCAGTCAAAGGACCAAACCAGCCTTTTATTATATAAAGCATTAGTCTGTTAATCAGCTCGTATATAAATAGACTACTAATGAAAAAGCATCACGTTCTCTCCTGAAACACAAAGTCAATCAGTTCCTCCAGGAAATCACGATAATTCATTTAATTCAAACGATCGCCACAATATTTGCAGCAGTTTGTAATTCAGCAAAATTTCAGCAAGATTTTTCCTCAAAAACATCGTGAAAAGAAGCTCTGTTATGATGACATCATAACATCTCCTTTCAAAATAAAACTGACTTTATTACCAACAATAAAGCTCTTATTTTGAAGGCACGTGTTCATTGTTTCTATATTTCAGTTCTGGAAAGTTTCTTCACTTTAGACTCTTTTTATCAGTTTGAGCTTCAAAACGAAAAACAGATTCCAGGTCAGATAATTCACAGGAAGTCACCACAGATTAGTATTTATCAGGGAGGAGCTACGGCAAAAAACTCACCAAAAAAAAATCCACAAACAATCATTTTTGATCAAAACAATCAAAAAACACTCTTCGAAATCCTGCATTTGGTTGTTTAAAAAAAAGAAGATATTGTAATAATTGAGTTAAAAGTGAAGCGCTCAGTCTGAAGCTTCATTTCAACACGCAGATAAACAACTTGTTTTAATGCACATTGGAAATCAAAACTCAGCCTTTAATCACAGCTGATCTTTATCTTCTACATTCTTTTTTTATTGTTCTCATACCTGAACTTTGTCCAAATATGGTCACTCTTCCTGGATCTCCTCCAAACACACCAATGTTCCTCTGGACCCACTTCAGAGCTGCAATCTGGTCCAGGAAGCCGTAGTTCCCTGCAGAGGAGGAGGAGGTGGAAGGAGGAGGAGGAAGAGTTGGGAGGAGGAGGAGGAGGGAGAGGTAGAGGAGGAGGAGGAAGGAAGGAGGAGGAGGAAGAGGTAGAGGAGGTGGGAGGAGGAGGAAGAAGTGGGAGGAGGAGGAAGAGGTGGGAGGAGGAGGAGATGGGAGGAGGAGAAGGAAGACGCAGAGGAGGAGGAGGAAGGAGGAGGAGGTAGGAGGAGATGGGAGGAGAAGGAAGAGGAAGAGATAGAGGAAGAGGAGGAGGAGGAAGAAGTAGAGGAGGTGGGAGGAGGAGGAGGAGGAGGAGGATGGATCATCACCCTGCTTCGATGTGGCCTTGTTTCCCAGCGTCACATTTTCTCCGTCAGAAACAAAAATGAACTAAATTTTCGTGGTTTCCAGGAAATCAGGAGAATTCAGAATTAGAAGAGACGAGGATGAGGAGGAAGACGAAGAGGAGTAGGAGGAAAAGGATGAAGTGTATTTTGGTTTATTTTATATTTCAACTCTATTTTATTAATGTTTTAACTGCTCTCATGCATTTTATTTCTTTTTTATATTTCTAAATTACATTTTATGTGAAACACTGTATTTATTTTTTGCTGTGAAGCACTTTGAAAGTGTGAATTGTGTTAAAGGTGCTCTAAAAATAAAGTTTATTATAATTATATTAAACAGTATTTATAGCACCTCGACCCGCATCGTAATCATAAATTACATCTGAATTTATTCAATATGGGACCTTTAAAATATGTTTTTCTATAACTTGTTATAATCAATCCAGGTTCTTGTTAATCCATCACTGTTTGATTATTAAGAACCAGAACAGTATTTATAGATCTAATGCTGATGACTCTACTGTTTTGGTGAATGAACACGTGGCAGCCATGTTGGCTTTCTCTCGTCCAATCAAAAGCTGCGTTACTAGAAAGTGACCCGACGAATGAGATCGGAGAGAAGCGACTTTCAAAAAGGAAATAAAGTGGCGACAGAACATCTGTGGAAAAATGGATGAAATGTTCTCTCGTACAGCCGATGATGATTTCAGTAAGCTCCGCCCCCATCTGCCTCGCCGTGTCTCCGACTGACCTGACGTGTTCCTCGGAGAACCTTCTCTCAGCACCTCCAGCGCCAGGAAGCCGAAGGCGTTGAGCCGGTAGTTGAAGCTGACGTAGACGACTCCGGTGTCGGCGGCCAGCTGCTCGGTGGGCGAGTAGCCCGGCTCCCCCCCGCTGAGCATGTGCAGGTATCCTCCGTGGATCCACACCATGACGGGCAGCGCGGCGTCGGGCCGCAGCGCCGGCGTCCACACGTTGACGTAGAGGCAGTCCTCCTCGCCCGTCACCTTCCCCGCGCTCGTCAGCGGACGCACCTGAGGACAAACGCTGCGGAAGCGGCCGGCGTCCGTCACGGCGGCCCGGCACATCGGGTCGGCCGGAGGAGCCCAGCGGAGGTCAGCGACGGGCGGAGCGGCGTAGGGGATCCCCTTAAAGGAGAAGGCCCCGCCCCTCTGCACAACAAAGATCAAAAAGGGTTATTTCAACCTGCTTTTAATCATTTTTTATGGATTTATTACAACAAAATTATTCAAACTAACTTTTTTCCATCAGAAATAGATTTGAAAGTGTTTAAACTGTTTACTCAACAGCTGATTTAACCTTCTGCTGTTTAATGCTTTAATAACTTTAAATGGAGGAAAAACACTCACATCATCAAATTTTTAAATGCAAAAACTACTGCATTCATTTAAGTCAGTGAGAATAAACACAAAGGAATTCTTTTAGTTTCACTGATTGGTAGACATATCGAGGTGAACTACACTCACCTGCAGCTCAGATGTTGTTCATGATTTTGGTGTTTGTGTTTGTATGATTTTAGTTTTGATCAGTGAGCAGCTTATAAACAAACTGTTAGACATCCAGCCACCAGGGGGCGCTGCAGACAGAGAGTTCTCTGGAACTCCTTTTCACCTGCTGACAGTTCAACACTTTACAGGCTCATTTCTCCATCAATCAATCAGTTTTTTGCCTAACGATCGAATATAAAACCCACAAAAACTCCTCAATTAAATAATTTAATCATGCAAGAGAACATTAAAATGATTAAATGCGACTGATTATTGGACACATTTGTTGTATTTTAGATCATATTTGGCTGCAGTGATTGAATTTTAAAAAAAGAAGTGAACTTGAGGTGAAAAAAATACAAACAGATGAAGTTAGAAGTTTAAAAGTGACGCATGAATCAGAAATGATTTAGATTAAAAGATCCACTTTGTTGTCGAAGCTCAAATCTAAGTTGTGATGTTGTGAAAGTGAAGTTAAAACGAGGAGTTCAGAGGATTTCATTTGTGCTGAAGTCGACTACTTCAGCTTTTTTGTTGGTTTAGATGAAATTAAATGAAATATTTCAATGTTTTTTTCCCCTCTAATTTTGTATAAATGTAATATTATTTGTTATATTTTGTATTTATGACCATTTCTCCTGTAAAGTCACAGTGTCTGAACTCACCTGTCGTCCCCTGAACTCTCCGCAGTCCGTGGTCACCTGGGCGACGCCCGGCGGCAGCGTCTGCGCCACGTAGCCCAGGTAGGTGGCGAGAGCGAGCAGGGCGAACACAGCGAGGCAGATGAGGAAGATGCAGCGCCTCGACAGCACCAGCAGGGGGCTGATGTAGTGACGGTGACGGACGTACTGCAGCTCCTCCTCGTCCTCCTCCTGCACCAGGTAGCGATACTCTGTCCTCTCAGGGACCTCGAACGCATCCTCATTCATCTTCACTCTGGGACAGACAGAGAAGACGTCAATCAAACAGACACGCCCCCAAAAACAGGTCTTCTTGAATCTTCTTTTCTAATGAATGAGGGATTATTTTCAGATGGACCTCCAGAAAACTAATAAGAAGGAGTGACTTTAGCTAACAACACCGAGATAACTGATGGACACATTTTATTCACTTTGGATTTGATGAGAGAAGTTGAATGGGAGTCTATGGAGCCGGAGGCTTTTTGGAGCCGACCTCTAGTGGCACTCGCTGGTATTGCAGCTGAAGACACTTCTGGATCAGAACCATTTTACAGACCTGAAGCTACGAACTCTTTTAGAAACAGACTGTGGTTTTATATCCGGTTTCATCTGCAGAGTTCCTTCATGTTCGTGTTTTTTCCTGTCATTCAGTGATTTTTGGGATCTTTTACTGCCTAAACTTTCCAGTTTTAGACGCTTCTATAGTATTAATTTTTTGGAAAGTTTAAAATCTAACAAACCACCAGACTTTATCAGCTGCTAACATGTTTTTTTTTGTTTTATTATGAATTCCAAAAGAACAACTATAACAGTATTTCGCTGTGAAACGTGTTGCAATAGAAGTAAAAGGTGATTTATTATGAAGATAATATAATTAATAATAATAATTATTCGAGTCGAGTAGAAGCTCAGCGGACATCCTGCCACGAGAAAACAGCCAGAACACATTCAGCTCTGCAGCGGAAATGAACGACTTTATGCACGTTTTTATGAACTTCAACAACAAATAAACTTCAGTCTGTCCGCCATGTTTCTGTTGTAATAACTGACAGTCACTGAAACCCGACAAAAGGAGATCAAACTGTTTTTTCCTGCTGGCAGTGACGTCCATAAACTTTATTTACAGATGGAGTTTTTATGTTCTTCTTCTTGTAAATTAAATGCGTCAGACAGCAGAAGAAAAGAAAAGTTAAGTTTTCATAACTCACCATTTCCCGTAACTCACCCCGCGCGCAGAAACTTTCATAAACAAAATAGTTGTTTGACGCATGAAGCTCGCTCCTGGGCGGAGTGCGCATGCCCACAACCCCTTCGTTTGGGGATTTAAAGGGACAGACATAGAGAACAGTTCCGGACTACAGACTGCTTAAATGACAAACGTTGTTAACAACGCGTTTTTTCATTGGTCACCATTGCAAAAAAAAACTATTTAAAAAAATGTATTTAAGAAGAAGAAGAATTAATTTTATATGTTAAATATATCAAAAAATAAACATTAAAATAAACAATGAAGTTGAGAAAAAAAAGCTTTAAAGTTGGAAAGCTCTTATCCATATGGACGACATGAAAACTCCCCAGAAGTGAAGCCAAAATATCTCATCGCCCCCTGGTGGCTGGAAGAAGCATAAGCCACGCCTCCTCAACGCTACCTAATGGAAGCTAAATTAAAAAACTTAAATAACTTTTTTCCCCAAATACAGTTTCTGTTTTATAAAGTCGTTCTCATGACCTTAATATTTGTTTAACTTTTTTATTTAGTGATACAAAATGGTGTACGGTCATGATTGACAGCTGTGATTGATTGTTTTTAATTGTCCAGTGTTTCCCAACCCATGGATCGGGACCCTCCAAATGGTCAGCAGATACATCTGAGTGGTCATGAGATAATTAGCATCAGTGGGAAGAAGGAAAAACAAACTTCTGATCCACAAATTTAGGTTAAATGTGTTACTTTCACATCTTTTTGATCTTGTTTTACATTTATATTGTAAATTTATTTATTATTTTTGTGTTTTTCTTGTAAAGCATTTTGTTAGTGTATGTTGAAAGGTGCAGCAAATAAATAAAGTTATTATTATTAAAATGAGTAAATCTGAGAAGGTTTGAGGATATTTTACTCTTTAGAGGAACTGCTAACAAAATACAGACATCTGCAAAGATAGCTCTGTTTTAGTAACCTGATACATGATTAATTTAACCCTTAATATCTATAAATATAAGACTACACTTTGATTTAATCACACTTACTTTATTACAGCCAGAAAAACATCGGTCAGCCGTTTTCTTTTAGGTTAGGTTAGGTTAGGTTAGGTCGTTACTTTATTAATCCCAGAGGGGACATTTTTTCGCTACAGCAACATACAGGAAGCAATAAGATAATAATTTTCCTGGTTTCACGTCTCGTTTACCTCCAGAGAGAAATTGCCTCACCTGGCTCACTACTCAGTTTTCTACCTCTGAGTCTGTTATTTACCCGAGTCGATGCGGAGCCTCTGCAGAGGGCACGGAGAGTTTGGAAGTGGCTCTGTAATCGCCACGGAAACAGAAACCACATTAGTGTAATCGGTACGGATCGATGCCGCGTGGTCCCAGTTAAATGCTCTCACTAATAGTTTGATCAGAGAAATTGACTCTGAGTCCTGGAGGGCTGAGTTTCTGCCCATTCAGCCATTTTAAGCATCGATCCCGCATCCAACGAGGAGAAACGCAGCAATGCCTTTAAATATCTTAATCACAAAGAGAATAATTAGTTTGTTTTCAATCCTTCACTGTCAGTTTAACCAGCAGCACCACAGATGGGATGGAGTCATCTGTTAGTTTGTTAGTCAGCTGTAATGACTGGGAGGGAAACAAAGTGGTGATCAGGCAGATTTATTGTTTCATTTCAGATGTTTGAATCAGCATTTTAGGAGTGATGCTTTTAAAATGGTAGTTAGCCTCCGTCTCTCTTTGTGGCAGCAAACAGAACCAAACATGGAGGTTTTAAAGGAGCTGAAATGGAACGTTACTCAGCTTTACTGCCAGCTCCTCCTGCTGGTCGCTCACAGTATTACAATTAAAAATATCCCCGGTAACTAATCGTCAGTGATGTCATCAACCATCAGATTTGTTGTCAACCATCAGTGATGTCATCAACCATCAGATTTGTTGTCAACCATCAGTGATGTCATCAACCATCAGATTTGTCATCAACCATCAGTGATGTCATCAACCATTAGTGATGTCATCAACCATCAGTGATGTCATCGTTGGTTTGTGAACGTTTTGAAGCCTCCACTTCAGATTCTGTCCGTCACCATCTTGCTAGTTGAGAGCGGTTTGGAGCAGGAAGTGACCATATTTGGACTAGCAGGGGGAGGAGCCAGCGTGGTTGTGACTCAGCCTCGCTGGCAAGTTCTCCTAGTGGTCACTCGCAGTATTGCAAGAGCCCAAACGTCTCTTACCTCCCTCCACCCAACCAATGTTTCATCCAATGAGCTCACCATGTATATTTATACCTGCCATCTGTGTTCATGTATCATATCCTCCACTTGGCGAAGCGGTTCGATGAACATCACACGAGGTTTTTGTCGACGAAGACAACATCATTTGTGCGGGATTTTGTTTCATGGTCAATCATTGATTTGGCCTCTTTGACCCGCTTCAGAAAGAAAAGTGTCGCCCCAGTTTCATGCAGACATGCTGAAGGACAGCGATTATTCAGCTCAGTTCATTTTGTTGCATGTATCTTTACCACAGCTGCATGTACAACCTTCATCTGACCCGCCAGGTTGGGTTTGTTCTGTCAAGTTTTGTGCATCTCAATCAAACTGAAGGATGTCACACGGTTTGAAAGAGCCTCTAAAAATAAACTGATTTAAATGAAAAACTCCCAAAACTGTCTCCGGACTGAAAAATATTTCCTTTTTTTCAAAAAGGAATTTAATTTATTCAATTGAACTTGTCCCATTTTTTCCTCGAGTCTCTTTCTAACACATTTATTCATTTTTTTAAAGACCTCAAGGATTTTATCAACTAACACGTGGTGGATGACCCCGCTGTCAGCAGTTTGCAACAGAACTAATGTAGAAAAATAGTTTCAGTGGAAACTGTTCACAGTGGTGCTGCATCGTTTTTTAAATGTCATGTAAAGGGCTGAAGGCACAACTCTTTATTGCATTATTAGCTTGGTAGGTGATTTGACCCTGGTGCAAAGCCTGCCCAAGTCAAGTTGAATGATAGCTCTTCCCTTCAAGTAAAAGCAGAAGCAATAAGGTAAAAACAAAGACAATAAGGTAAAAACAAAGACAACACGGTGAAAACAAAGACAATACGGTGAAAACAAAGACAATACGGTGAAAACAAAGACAATATGGTGAAAACAAAGACAATACGATAAAAACAAAGACAACGCGGTGAAAACAAAGACAATACGATAAAAACAAAGACAACACGGTGAAAACAAAGACAACACGGTGAAAACAAAGACAACACGGTGAAAACAAAGACAATACGGTGAAAACAAAGACAACACGGTGAAAACAAAGACAATACGATAAAAACAAAGACAACACGGTGAAAACAAAGACAATACGATAAAAACAAAGACAACACGGTGAAAACAAAGACAACACGGTGAAAACAAAGACAATACGATAAAAACAAAGACAATACGATAAAAACAAAGACAATACGATAAAAACAAAGACAATACGCTAAAAACAAAGACAATACGGTAATACGGTGAAAACAAAGACAATACGGTAAAAACAAAGACAATACGGTAAAAACAAAGACAATACGGTAAAAACAAAGACAATACGATAAAAACAAAGACAATACGGTAATACGGTGAAAACAAAGACAATACGGTAAAAACAAAGACAATACGGTAAAAACAAAGACAATACGATAAAAACAAAGACAATACGATAAAAACAAAGACAAAACGGTAAAAACAAAGACAAAACGGTAAAAACAGACAATACAGTAAAAACAAAGACAATACGGTAATACGGTGAAAACAAAGACAATACGATAAAAACAAAGACAATACGGTAAAAACAAAGACAAAAACGATAAAAACAAAGACAAAAACAAAGACAATACGGTAAAAACAAAGACAAAAATAAAGACAATATGATAAAAACACGTTAAAAATCTTAAGCTAATATATTGTAATTTTAGTCATGTAGTTTGTCTTCATAACTTAGATAACAGCCAACATCTGAGGAACATGTTGATCTTCCCAATGACCTCATCTTTTCAAGTCTTTGTATTTCCTGCATTACGTTACCCCCCAGTTTGCTCGATAAACTGTTAGCTTCTGTGGCTCCTAGATGACGTTAGCCACTTGACCTGACGAACACCTTTCATACTTGTATTCAATCCCTCTTTTAATAAAATAAATACCTATAACATCATTATGTCCACTCTGTCATGGTTTTTGTCTGCCTGTCATGTGGTTTGTACCCCCTCCACCCACCAGAGGCCAGTGTTTCTGACGGGTCTCCTGCATGCCCCGCCCACCTCACCTGCTCCCCACCTCACCTGCTCCCTACCTCACCTGCAGCCACATGGTAATCAGCCCTGTCATTATATATGTACTCCTCGTCCTCCTCTTTCCTCTTGGCTGATAGTCGTGTTGTTTCTAACACGTGTGCCTCAGAGTTTTACCTTCAGTTCACTTCCCGCCTGTTTGCTTCCAGAGTTGGACTTCCTGTTTCTTTGGATTTTACTTCCTGGCTGTAGTAATGGTTGTCATCCAGCTTGTAAGTAAAGCTTGTTTTTCCTACAGCTCCTTCTTCTCGTGACACATTCCTGTATCTGTCCTGGCCTATAAGCCAGGTATTATCAGAATTTTGTGTACATATCATTTTAGAAACAGGAAGTCATCCGGTTCGGCCAGAGAACATGTCGAACACGCATCACGAGACGTCCTGGAAAACATAAAAAAAAGTTTGTTTCTCAGTGAACAAAGACGACTCACATCCTCTCTCTGCTAGCCGTTAACCTTTTTACTATTTTAATTTTTCTTTGCTGTGTAATGAACCTGGCTGCAGATATTTTGTCTTGTGTTCAAAAGATCCATTTTAGCAGCAGTGATGTTTCCCTCCTCAGTGAAATGGCACATATTTGGTGCAGAGGAGGAGAAAACAGAAAAGAGCAGTGATTGGTTTCAGTTTCACCCTGCTGGATAATATTAAGACGTTTTCCGGATCTTGTTTACTCTGCGGGTGGAAGCATTCATCTGCAGCAACGAGCTGCGAGGCCTGAATTACACTGACTTATAAATGCCAGCGAAGCCTCTCTGTGCGCCGCTGATGGCTGATTGCAGGTCGACTCGCTGCCACCGAAACTTCAAGAGCTGCACTTAATGCAACACAACCAAATTAGATTTCTCCTTTTATTGTAGAGTAATTGTAAAATATCGCAGCCTTTTTTTCCTTTTGCAGACGTTTGACGTTACAATCAGGCGAAGTAGAGAAAACGGTCTCGGAAGTATACGAATGCTTTTCTGTGGTGAAGGATGGTGTGCTGTTTATCAATAACTGCAGCTAAATGAGGATCTGACCAAACAAAAATCAGTTTCTTTAGCATCCCTGTGGAAAAGCTGTTTTTTAGTACCTGGTGGTGGACGAGGAGGGAACAAGATAACTAAGATCTCAAGAACTGCTTGTGGGATTTTCTTCAAACTTGGCATAAAACTTTTACTTTGACTCAAGGATTAGATTTAAGGAGGTCAAAGGTCACTGACTTCATGTCTGTCCCATTCTCTTGAAGCGATGTCATCATTGGTTGACAGAAGGACAGACTGTGTCCATGTTCCACATGTGGTCACATCCTGTGACTCTGATCTGAACTCTGTTCTGAACTCTGATCTGAACTCTGATCTGAACTCTAATCTGAACTCTGTTCTGAACTCTGATCTGAACTCTAATCTGAACTCTGATCTAAACTCTGATCTGAACTCTGATCTGAACTCTGATCTGAACTCTGATCTGAACTCTGATCTGAACTCTGATCTGAACTCTGATCTGAACTCTGATCTGAACTGTGCTGATTGTTTGATCTTCTGTGTGTCGGGTTCAACATCTGAAGCATCAGCCTTTTAGAATCTGTTACTTCTCTGCAACATCCACATTTGAAGCATCGTTTGTTGTCATGGCAACAACTTGATTTGTTCAACAAATTCCCTCAAAGTCTTCACTACATATATGATATGAGTCTGGTCAGACATGGAGGGAGACTGACAGCTGACTGATGGAGGAGTACAGTTTTGGTATAGTTTCTCATTTTTCATCCATTTATGATCGTTTTGTCTTAGTTGTGGTTTTACATCGAATGGTGACGACTTTGTGTCATCGTGTAGAATTTTTTTGTGTTTGTGGGTATTTTGTGTCTCTTTATTGTCATTCTGAATTTCATTTTGGGTTCATTTCTTGTCTTTTCTGGTTTCAATCACTTTGTATAACCCAAATTTAAAATTATCAAAAGAAAATGTGTCTCCATTTATTATTAAGTTACTAGAAGTTGGCTCATATATATAAACAGTTGGTGGATTTAATTCTCCAGTCGGTGCCATTAAACATTGAAGACGACAAAATGAGGGAAAGCCATTAAAACGGATCCAGTTGAAGCTAAAACTCGGCTACAGTTTCCTCCAAATAGATAAAAAGCTACTGTTGTATTGTGTCACAACAACAACAACTCATAATATGACTGAATCCCACATCACGCCTCCATTTGTGTAACACCAGAGATTAGACCTAAATAAAGCTTTTTACTTTCCTGAATTAGAGCATTCAACCCTCTGATGCAAACCTCTGAAATCACTCCAAAATCAGACCAGAAAACAAAGCAGAACGTGTCACAGCGCTGACAACAAAGCTTTTCTATTTTTGTCTTGTGATCAGTGTGGGACTTAAAGTGAAACTTCAACGGCACCATCAGATTCATTAAGTTGATTTTTGAACCAAAACTGTGCCCACAGCTGCTTCGGATGGATGTGAGGCGGCGCGGCATGCCAGCTGGGACGACAACAAAGTCGAGACGGCGTTCGGCTTGCTGATGAGTGACTGTAGCTCGAGCGCTGCGATCCGCCACCAGATGCATTATTGCTCAAAAATGGAAAATACTTCCACAGCCACGCTCCATCTTTGAGGGTTTTGGTAGCACGTTGTGATAAAGCAACATTTATTAAGGGGCTATAAGCTGTAATTAATGGCTTTATTGATGCATTTTAAGTAATAATACTTCATAGATCAGGTATAAGCTGTTAACAAATACAGCATCATGATGCTACATGTATTTTAAACTCATTTATTCATTGTTCCTGATTGGATTGCACATCTGTAAGAGACTACATTCCCCCTACTTCTATTCTTCCAGAAGTAGAATGGGAGGCGGAGCTTCAGTTTTCAGGCTCCTCCCCTGTGGAACCAGCTCCCAGTTTGTGTTGGAGGGGCAGAAACCCTCTCTAGCTTTAAGATTAGACTCAAAACGTTCCTTCTTGATAAAGCCTATAGTTAGGGCTGGCTCAGGTAGACCTGAACCAACCCTTAGTTATGTTGTTATAGGCCGAGGCTGCTGGAGGACCTCGTTACATGCTGAGCTTCTTTTCTTTCCTCCTACTCTTTAACTGACTCATACCTCACCATCTTCTTCTCTCCCATAGTTTCTTCTTATTATCTGTTGTCTCCATTCAGTTCCTTCACTCGTGTAGTTTCTGTTCTTTCTTTTCCAGATGTCCCGTCATGGAGCTGCATGTCTCTGCTCTGTGATTGTCGTCTCCACCAACAGTTCTTCTCTTTTATCTCTATGCTGTCCTTTTCTCTCTCTGCTCTCCTCTCACCCCAACCGGTCGAGGCAGATGGCCGCCCACCTCTGATCCTGGTTCTGTTAACAGATGCCCCGCCCACCTCTGATCCTGGTTCTGTTAACAGAAGCTCCGCCCACCTCTGATCCTGGTTCTGTTAACAGAAGCTCCGCCCACCTCTGAGCCTGGTTCTGTTAACATGATCCGCCCACCTCTGATCCTTGTTCTGTTAACAGATGCTCCGCCCACCTCTGGTCCTGGTTCTGTTAACAGATGCTCCGCCCACCTCTGATCCTGGTTCTGTTAACAGATGTTCTCCACCTCTGATCCTGGTTCTGTCGGAGGTTTCTTCCTGTTAAAGGGAGTTTTTCTTCCCTCTGTTGGAGGTTTTTCTCCCTTAAAGAGGAGTTTTTTCCTCCTAGTTTATGTGGGAATTGTTGAATTGTTGGTTTCTCTGTATAATGCTGTAAAGTCTTGCTGTAAAGACTTTAATGTGTTAAGTGCCGTGAAATAACCTGTGTTGTGATTTGGCGCTATATAAATAAAATTGAATTGAATTCTTTGTGCTAAGCTAGGCTAACAGTTTCCCCCTACTTCCATTCTTTATGCTAAGCTAGGCCAACAGTTTCCCCGTACTTCCATTATTTGTGCTAAGCTAGGCTAACAGTTTCCCCCTACTTCCATTCTTTTTGCTAAGCCAGGCTAACAGTTTCCCCCTGCTTCCATTCTTTGTGCTAAGCTAGGCTAACAGTTTCTCCCTACTTCTATTCTTTATGCCCAGTAAAGCTAACCGTTTCCTTCTGCTTCCTGTGTTGAGGTAGGCCTAGCTTGTTCACTGCAGTTTCCCTCTTTAACTAGCAGTTGTCCTTTGCTTTCATTCTTTGTGCTAAGCTAGGCTAATAGGTTCTTATTTCCACAAATCACTGATGGTGGTTTTACGTTTGGACAAACTTTAAGGTTTGTCTTTTTTTAAATCTCTAAAACTTTGCAGTATTTAATACAGACTCATCAAACAGATTTAGTTTTTGTAAATGTGTTTCTTTGCTTGTTCCAGATAAATCTGACGGTACATTGACATGTGAATCCTAAATGCTGTTTGGCGTTTCTCACAGCTGCCGTTCTCGTTGCCTCAAAATGAAACTCGAGGCTGAAACTGCATTTTTTTCATCTGGTTGAAGAAACCGTGTTTTTCAGTGTTTGCTGGGAGCATTTAAAGACCAAGACGGGAAAAGAGTTTGTTTCAAAAGCAGAAAGTGAATATTTGAAGGCAGAAATCGGAGCTCCGAGGTCGTCTTTACAATTCAACAGCAGCGGCAAATAAATATGTCTGTGCAGCAGGATCATAAAGCCTCTTTATGGGCTTCATCCAGAGCAGAGATGGTAACTGAGCGGTTCATCTGCGTGTGGGCCCGGTTAGTGTCGGGGGGGGGGGGGGGGGGGTTAGGAGGGGAACACAGCTGCTGTCCTGTTTGTCTGCAACAGCTGATTGCTAAAAGATACAAAACTACAAAAGTGCATGTGGAGTCGCCCAAGGCTGACAGCGGGGGTTTGAGCGAAGCAGAAGTCGTCTCGGTGAAGCAGGATCAGATCAGGCTGTTGGGGGGAGGGGGGGGGGGGTTATGGCGGCGGTGGCGTCAACCCAAGACAACAGTCCTGACATTTTAGTTTTGTCTGTTCTCTCTGTGAAGCACAGCATGAGTCTTCCTTCACAGTTTGTCTTTTTTTTTAAACATCTGAAAACACAGAAACTCAAGTTGACCTGAAAACAACAACTTACACGAGATCTTAAGATATTTTGTGGAACCAATCGTCAAAATGACTCGGTTGCAACCAAATGAAAAGAAATGCTGTTCAATAGATTTGAACCCTGAAATATTCCCGTGGTTGTGTTGAACTGTTTCTTGCTGCAGGCTGACGGTTGCTGCTTCTACTTCCTCTGATATCCGTCTCCACCTGCTTCCACCTTTCTGCTGACTCAGTTTTCTGAACTAAGCTGTCAGTTTCTTGCTTCTCGTGTTTTTGCATCGGCGCTGCTACATGCTGTTTTCATTACGGATTGATCTGCTGATCATCTCTCAATTTAATGACTCATTATTTGGTTTGTAAAATTTCTGAAACTGGTGATAAATGCTGAACACCGTTATCCAGAACGATTGAATCAAATGGGTTTTTATATGGATTTGCCTCTGAAACATGATGCACTGATTCCAGGACCTGTCGGCCGTTTGGGTTCGTCGTCCTGCAGCAGGATGGATGCAAGTTGTTTGACGCCAACGTGATGAATAAGAAACGTTTCCCCGGTCTGTGCATTTGTCACATGTTACTTGTAGATGAGTTTTTTTCTTTGCTGCCTCACTCGGTTTCTTCTCTGTCTTTATGATTGAAGATGAAGAAGACATCAGAGCTTCTAAAGTGGTGTAAGCGAAGAGGAGGAGGCAGATTTATTCCTCAGAAGGAAACTCTAACGGCCTCTCGGACAGCAGATCCGCTCCGTCACAGAAGAAGAGTGGAGCTGCTCCTGCTTCTCGGCTCCAAAACATAAATCTGTTGGTGCTCGCGTTCGGCCACACGGCGCAGAGACGGACAGCCGTGTCCAACATCCCGAGCAGACGTGAACTCCCCGGAGACGCTGCTGTCTGTTTCTGGGTCTGCAGGCTCAGCTGGAGTAGAAGGAAGTAGTTCAGGTTCACGCTGCATCGTTTCAGGTCTGACAACCAGACGGAGACGATGCCGCGATGCTTCACTGCCATCTTTCATGTGGTGCTGCTCGGAGCCGCCCGGGACCACAACCGCCATAAAACATCCTCGGCCAATAGGAGGCCCAGATTTTTAGAATGTTTTTTACAGGCTGATGTCATTAGAGGATTTAATGTGAAGACAGGGTGGCTGTAAAGAGAAAACATTTATAGGAAACAATTTCCACCTTTAATCTTTCTAAATCTTTTCATTGCGATTGAAGGCCGTTGGGTTTGGAGCTTATTGACCCGTCGCTGTCTGCTGACGGACGGAAGCTTCAACTCTGCAACGAAATAAAAGTCCAGGAGTTCCAGTAGCTGGTTAATAAGCTTCAGAGCATTTTTGATGAGGATTTCAATCGTCACGTCGTGGATGTTTCACTGCGGTGTTAAGACCGGAATAATAAATATAATGGCTTGTGTTTTTATGTTGGAGCTTCGACCTTTATTATTCTATTGATTTTAAATGCACTTTCACCAACTTACTGAAAGACTCACCATCATCAGGTAAATCAGCTTTGTAGTGAATCAGTCTGAACCAATCAGCATTTGGCAGTGATGTCATCAACCATCAGTGATGTCATCAACCACCAGTGATGTCATCGTTGGTTTGTGAACGTTATGAATCCTCCAGTTCAGATTCTGTCCGTCACCATCTTGATAGTTCGGAGCGGTTTGGAGCAGGAAGTGACCATATTTGGACGAGCTGGGGGAGGAGCCAGAGGTGGATCTGACCGATCTGATTGGAAACTTGACGATACTACGTCCCGCCCACCGATATCTGTAACCTGACTGCACCACAGACCTGTCAATCAAACAGACACGCCCCCAAAAACAGGTCTTCTTGAGAACATCTGAAGTGACGCCGACAACCTGCTGCTGGATGTAAGTAACTCATCCTGATTTCTACCTTGATCAAAGTGTCGCACTGCTCCTTTAACTGCTGGCTAACAGAGGTCTCTAATGAAGCTCTGAAGCGTGGTGTTGGTTTGGAGGCGGGCAGCAGGTTTTCCTCAGCGGTCGGAGTGTTTTCTGCCTGTTTGGCTCCCTGCTGTCAGATATCTGCTCCACCGTGTCTCAGCGTGGATCGCTGCCCAGACTCCCACAATCTCTTTTATGTCCTCGCTACGTTTCTCACACTATTACGCAGCAGAAAATGGTTTGAAGCAGCTGCTTGAATAACTCGTGTACAGTACGTGTTCCTGCATATCAAACAGCAGCTTTTAACTAATTAAAAAGATACAGCGTGGATCTCTGATTTAAAACCAAGATTTTCTGTGTTGAAACTGAAGATTTAGAGCTGTTATGTTGGAACGACTTTCATCTTTCTTAATTATCTTTTTGTCTTTGTGACGAGAACTGAAGTGATGATTTACTTTGTAAATTGTAATGAAAGCTTAATGAGTTCAGTGGTTGTGATGAATACCTGCATCTACAAGAGGAGGATCGATAAGTTCAGAGTGTTCCTGAACGTAGCACGGTGCTGCACACGGAGCAGGACGACCAATAATTCCAGGGTGTTCCTGAACGCAGCACGGAGCAGGAGGATCAACAACCTCCATCGGGAAGTATTCAGAGTGTTCCCGAACGCAGCACGGAGCAGGAGGACCAACAACCTCCATCGGGAAGTATTCAGAGTGTTCCCGAACGCAGCACGGAGCAGGAGGACCAACAACCTCCATCAGGAAGTATTCAGAGTGTTCCTGAACGCAGCACGGAGCAGGAGGACCAATAACCTCCATCAGGAAGTATTCAGAGTGTTCCTGAACGCAGCACGGAGCAGGAGGACCAATAACCTCCATCAGGAAGTATTCAGAGTGTCGTCTCTTCATCATCATCATCATCACTGAGTTCACCACGTTAACGTGACCGCTGGTACGAGAACATTAGTGATGTTACCATGGAAACCTGAAACTGGAGCAGAGGAACATCAGATTTTGGAGAACAGAACCTTTATAACTCCTGCTGACAGCCGAGTGTTCCTGAGCCCATGCAGTGATTTCACTATAGAATCATGTTTTTTAAAGCGGTGCTGCTGAGGACCCAAAGAAACATCAGATTTGGTGTCAAACTGTAAACGGTCATCAGAGACTCTTGAAAGTCTTCAGAAAGTCTCCGGCGATGAAGCTACGAGCCGGGCGAGGTGTTCTGATGACATCACGTTTCAAGAGGGGCGGAGCTTCACCGTCCCAGACCGAAGAAGGCGTCAGGTCAGGAGACACCAGGTGGGTTTTCTTTGTGTCACCGTGAATTGGTCCCCCAGAGTCAGACTGTCAACACCGAGTTCCACCGGGACCTTCGGAGGTTCTGTTCTGGTTCCAACTCTAAACTTTCCTTCTTTTGTCACTTTTATGAATTCGTTGTGTGACGTTGATATAAAATAAACAGGAAAGGCAGCTCGTTTAATCAGTGTCCATCAGCACCTTGAAGGACATTTGCTGGATATTCAAAGAATTTATTTTTGGTACTTTCCAACAGTCAGTCAGCTCGTTGATGACTCATTTAAAATGATTTGTTTTCCTCCAAAAGAAATTTCAGCTTCACAAAACACTTTGAGCATCATAATGCTGAGTGAGTCCTGAAAGCAGCAGATTCCTCCGTCAAGAACACGCCTGTTTGGTTAAATTCAGACTGTTTTTGTTGCATCTTCTGATCAGTCAGCTGATAAAAAGTCTTTTTGGACAAACAGCCAAACTTTCTTCTTTGCTTCTGTCCCCTCAGGTTTCTGTTTTGCTGCTTCTTCCCTGTTTATCTATCTCATCTTCTTCCTCTTCATCTTCCTCAGTCGCTCCCTGTGGGGTTGAGTGGGCAGACGGAAGTCGACGATATCTGAAATGCTGTAAATGTCTTTGTGCTGCAGTGGCTGTGAGTCCAGACTTTAAAGGAAACTCTCGTCCATCAATCTGTGATGGTTCAGATTTAATTCAATACAAAGTTAAGTTTAGCCTTTTACTTTACCATGATTTCTTTGACCGGTCCAAGACCTTTAAAAATCAAATAATCCTTTTGGCTGAATAGCTTCAAATTTGGTCGAAACATTCACCTGATCTTAAGGATGAAGTGATTTGATTTTGGAGGCCAAAGGTCACTGTGAGGAGGAGAAACGACAACAAGGCGGGGACTCCAGTTTTTGTATATTGTGTAATTTTTCACCAGTTTACGGTCAATTTGTGTCTTAATGATGATTTCACATACCGAACACTTTACGTCTCATTGGTTCTCTTTGCGGGTATTTTGTGTCTTTGTTGTCATTTTGAATCTCGTTTATTTTAATTTTGTGAAGAAAGAAAATCTATGAATCTTGTAAGTGAGTGCAGAAGGGGTGTGTGTGTGTGTGTGTGTGTGTGTGTGTGTGTGTGTGTGTGTGTGTGTGTGTGAGTGAGTGAGTGAGTGACACCTAGAGGTCGTATCAGACTCGGTGTCCTGAAAGATGTTCCTGCAGGCGGTTAGTTTGAAACTTTGATCTTCCTCCTGCTGCTTCCTTCTTACCCATCATACCTTTTTAAAGAGCCACCAGATACGTTAACGTCTCCCGCTATCACGACTTCTCTTCTCAAATGGCTTCTCCGCAGATTCTCGGTGACGCCGGGGTCCCCAGCGGCGGCGCTGATTGGCAGCTTCCTTAATTGTGACCACCTCTTTTTGAATAATAGATGCTCGTCGAGCTAAGTGGAGTGATGAAATATTAAGAGGCCAAGAACATGCCACGCAAGTCTATTATGGAGGAGAAGGAGTCCAGGAATGGAGCTGGAGGGGAAATCAAACATCCCCCTGTACATCGGGGGTCTGGGGTTTGTGTATCGGGGGTCTGGGGTTTGTACATCGGGGATCTGGGGTTTGTGTATCGGGGGTCTGGGGTTTGTGTATCGGGGGTCTGGGGTTTGTGTATCGGGGGTCTGGGGTTTGTACATCGGGGGTCTGGGGTTTGTGTATCGGGGGTCTGGGGTTTGTGTATCGGGGGTCTGGGGTTTGTACATCGGGGGTCTGGGGTTTGTACATCGGGGGTCTCTCCACCGCTGACAGATCCAAACTCAAACTTAAACATGTATCAGAGGACGGGGTTGCATGTGTACCTGTTCAGGATGGGCTCGTTGCCATGACGCCACATCACTCAGTCCTCCAGTTGTAAACCCAGTCCAAAACAAGTCTAAAACCATTTTTAAAATTAAACTAAAACCAGTCTAAACCTGTACAGGAAGTGTCTATAAATCAGCTGTTTCCTGTCTACCTGACCTGGTTCCACCAACGCCTTTTATTTTAGTCGACCTCATCTGTAATTTCTGACCCACTTCAGACCCACAGCTGTGGAAGAGGTCCCGCCCCCTCGCACAGTTCACTGATCCGGCGCATCGCAGGGCTCAACCCTCTGACCAGCTGGAATAATTCAATAACCTGAACTGACGTGATCGGGTCGAGTCTGACGGTTCAGGTTTTGAATTACGAACTCTGAATGTCCAGACATTTACAAACAAATTAATTTCTAACAGTTGGAGAATTAAATTGAGGCTGGTCTCTGTGTTGCTTCAACTCCTCTTTCCTCACGTACGTGATGTATGTTTTCATTTACATGAAGAGTCGGGAGCAAGATACGATGACAAGTGGTCACTGGAGACGCTTGTTAATGCAGCTGTGAACAGGACTGACTGGAGGTCGTAGCTCCCAGGTTGGTTTGTTTCATTAAATTTAATTGCACAAATAAAGAGGTCGTATGTGAAGAATATTTTCTCTGCAACTTGCGACCGTGAAAAGCACGACTAGCTGTCTGAACAGGTATTTAAAAAGCACCGCTGGTGTGCAGAGACATGAATTAATTCATTAATTAACTGAGGAAATGTGAAGGTCCTGAAGGTTGGTGGGTGTCTGGAATTTAAGAATATGTTCTCAAGTGTGTGTGTGTGTGATATTAAGCCATTTTCAGGGTAATGAAAGCGAGGAGATTGTTCTCTGCTCTCACACCTGGTACAGGACAGAAATAGACGCCATGGCGACAACTTACACTGAGTGCATGTGACAGCCTGTTCAGAGTGGCTTCACCGTGTGTGTGTGTGTGTGTGTGTGTGTGTGTGTGTGTGTGTGTGTGTGTGTGTGTGTGTGTGTGTGTGGCTCCGGTTGACTCACTGCGAGCTGAATTGGCTCCAGTTGAGGATCAGATTGTTTTAGCCGAACGTGTCAGAAAAGGTTAATTTGGAAAAAAAAATAAAAATCAACAGCTTGTAGTAAAAATTTCTCTAACTGGTTGTTTTTTTTCTGCACACACATTAGAGTGAAGCAGGTGGTCTCCGTTTTATTTTACCTTCGTTAAAACTTCGTAAAAAAGCACGTCTGTCCACGAAATCACAATAATGAAAGCAAATTCAAGCAAACGCCGCAATATTTGTTAGAATCAGCAGAAAGTATTAATGACATGAAGTAAGTATTTTCAAACAAAACGCACTTTTTTTTACCAGTTAAAATAAATAAATAAATAAAATATATATTTATATATATATATATTTTATTTATTTATTTACTTATTATTTATTTATATATATATATTCTTCTCAACTTGCAGTTTTTCGAATTCTTGAAATTTCACGCAAAAGACTCACTTAAATCTCCAGAAATCACATCAATTTTTCAGAAAATCCACCACAAAATTAAACATTTTTGATCGCAACAATCACAGAAAACTGGGAGAAATCCCGGAGGGCCTAAAAATTCTTTTAAAAGCTGCTGCAGCAGCTCTGTCGCTGTTTTCACTTCTAATGAGTCCTCTTACATGGAAACTATGAATATTCAGGAGGAGTGATGTCCGCCCGTTGCGGTTCCCTTGTAGACGGTGATTTTCCAGGAGTAAAACCCGGAGAGCCTGCAGAAGTCGGAGCGCCGCGTTAGTATGCTCCAGATGCCGCCGGAGACCTTTTGTGGTTTTCATAGACATCCCATTAAAGCAAAACAAAAAAAAACAACTGCAGCTCCCAGAAGAAGAAAAGATGCAGCGCTCTGCGGAGCCGGCTGGAGCTGAATTACTCGGAGTCCGGCAGCCCTCTTCAGGGTCGTAGATGAAAGCAAAGCCGCGATATCTCTTCACAACCGCAGGGACAAAAGGATCCGGCTTCGCACTGCGATGCTGGAAATGAGAGATTTCTCAGGAACGTGTGGACGAAGTGAAAGTATGAATGTTGGATCACCTTCAGTGTCCTGCAGCGGCGGATTAAGGCCTGACAGTCGAACACGTACGTGATGAAGTCAGACTGAGATGTGCTGCTGAGTGTCCTGTTGGTGCAGCACATAACGCTCACGTATGGAGATCATTTCATGTTGTACAAATGTCCTCCAATACAACAGTTATCAAATTTAAAAACAAATAATAACTTGGTTTGTGTTTGTAAGACTTTGTTCAAATAAATCAGATTTGTCTCAGATTGGATCTTCAGGACAGATTGTCCACTCTGTTTTAGATTCTGTTTGTCCAAACCATCAACCATCAGTGATGTCATCAACCATCAGTGATGTCATCGTTGGTTTGTGAACGTTATGAATCCTCCAGTTCAGATTCTGTCCGTCACCATCTTGATAGTTCGGAGCGGTTTGGAGCAGGAAGTGACCATATTTGGACGAGCTGGGGGAGGAGCCAGAGGTGGATCTAACCGATCTGATTAGAAACCTGACGATACTACGTCCCGCCCACCGATAGCTGTAACCTGACTGCACCACAGGCCTGTCAATCAAACAGACACGCCCCCAAAAACAGGTCTTTTTGAATCTTCTTTTCTAATGAATGAGGGATTATTTTCAGATGGACCTCCAGAAAACTAATAAGAAGGAGTGACTTTAGCTAACAACACCGAGATAACTGATGGACACATTTTATTCACTTTGGATTTGATGAGAGAAGTTGAATGGGAGTCTATGGAGCCGGAGGCTTTTTGGAGCCGACCTCTAGTGGCACTCGCTGGTATTGCAGCTGAAGACACTTCTGGATCAGAACCATTTTACAGACCTGAAGCTACGAACTCTTTGAGAAACAGTCTGTGGTCACAATACGGACCATAAACTTGGACTGAAGTCCGACTCTACGTACCAACGCAGCCCACTGAGCTCTGGTTAGAATTCACAGCGGGCTCAACAGACCTCACCAACACGCCGTGTCGGAGGTGACGGTGTTTGGCTGCTTCACTGTATGATTTATCCGCCGTTATTCCCCCGCTGCAGGATTTATTCAAAACTCTGTCAAACACATTCAGCATGGAGAGCACAACCTTTGCAGCTGCTGTTGATTAGAATCTGTGCGCTGACGGAGGGAACAGGACCCCGAGGAGCTGTCGACAGGCCTCCTGTTCACACTCTCTACGCTGTTCATTTGTCAGAGTTTACCGGAGCTCCCGGCCGTGAGCTCACTACAAATTAGTGAGCACGTTGTTCCACCGGAGTTTAAACAGGGAGTTTGGATAGAAGAGACGCTCAGATTATTCCATCTACCTGTGAGTAGATCTCACGGTCATGTATGTTTACAATAAAACCAAATCTAATTCAGCTTGTTCATGTGACGAAGACAAAACTCCCCAAACAGGACTGTGGCGATCACTTCCTGCCAAAAACAGAACCAACACATCATGTGGTAGAAAAGCTTTTTGTTCAGACTGCAGCTCAGATCTGTTTTCAGTCCAAATCGTATCCAGATGATCTTGAAAAAAAAACAACGAAAATCAGATCCAAACCACACGTGAAGGTTTAAAATGCGTCCGGACGAAATTTAGGTGATTTTGTTTGTTTTGTTAAAGTTGCCTTGTGAATCTTGTTGTGTGGTTCAGATCAATCGATTATCAAAAGATAGTTGCAGGTTCATTTCCTGTCAATCAGCTGCAGCTGCTCTGAAAGCCCAAAACTGCATCGATTGAAAACACAGCGATGAAAATGTCACGGCGTCTCTCAGACTGTTCGGTTGACAGCTGATCTCTTGGAAGTGAAGTCAAACATCCAAACAGGATGTCAAAATGTTTGTGGAAGTTTTCACTGGTTTTATTTTGTCTCTAATTGGATATTTGTGTTTCTAAAATTAAGGAGTTGTCAGTGAACGCCTCGTGTTTGTCTGAAGCTTCTGAATCAGCGTCTCAGCTCCCGTAATTCTGATGAGATCATTAGAAACCAACATTAAGGACTGCAGAGTGTTCGGAGATGATCGTCTCTCCGTACGTCACCACAGGACTGAGTGAGCAGCTCAATTTATAGTTTTTGGTGTTTTTTAGTTTCGTTTGGAAACCAGAAAATCATTTTTCCACTGAATCACTTCACGTTCCCTTCGTTTGTAGTTCATTTGGTCTTTCCTTTCTTTTAGTTTGAGAACCTACGGTGTGACTTTGGTCTCGGAGGACGTAGTAGCGTAGCCACATTCATCACGGTGACCGACCTCCGAGAATCTGAGTATGAAATAAAACCATGGAGACGTTTGTTCCTGGAGTTGGTGGAGACCAAATCGGACCTAAAAGAGGAGTGACCGTCCCGTCAGACCCGACCGGGACTCCGGTGTTCTGGTGCTGCTGAGGGTGCAAACAGGAAGTAATGTGCACACATGCTCTTCACATCAACCTCAGAAATGGATAACATGTCAGCGCTGCATGTTTCTCAGCTTTGCTCGGTGTTTTTCTGTTGCTTTGGGCCAAACGTCGATCAATGCAGCGTTTAAGCATTCAAATGGATTTAAATTCAGCTACAAAACACATTTAGAGCTCGAAGTCTTCAGTATCCGATAAAGACGCAGCAGGATGACTGAAGCCTGCTTCTCTGTTCAGGCGGTTACTTTGATGCTCGCGTCATGCCATGAAGTCCTTTCAAGCTGCAGGACCTTCAGACATCTTCCATCGCAGCGCCGCCCAGCGGAGCACCGACATTAATATGATCACTGGATGTTCAACCCTCAGACGTGAAGCCTGCGTTTCATTTCTCTGCTTCTCTGAGGAACCCGAGGTGGAGGGAGATCAATGAGGAGCCGGCATGTAATTGGGTGATTTACTTTGCCCCCCCGGGGAGTCCAGCCGTGAACCGATGGAACGGTGACGGCGGTGAAACACTGCGGAGCATCTGCAGGGAGTCGTGAGTCGTTAATCACGAGTCAGCAGTCGTGAAGAACCTGAACGGATGTCGAAGAAGGAGGGAAAGGAAGATAATCTGTCATTTCATCGCTTCGGGCATCATTTCTATGCGTGATAACAATACGTCATCGGTAAAGCAGATTTTGGGTAAAATCTTCAACATCCCTTTTGACAGCCGAGTGTTCCTGAGCCCACGCAGTGATTTCCACGACGGAATTAATGGCCCAAAGATTACAGACATCCAATATTGGTTTTTTGGACTTCCCTTCAGGCTTTGGATCAAATGTTTGGGGAACAGAAACTCTTCAACACGCTCACTGTGCGTTGAAAATGTGAGTTTCTCGCCCGTTTTAACGCCCTGTGAGTTGAAGAAGCCCGTTGCCATGGCGCCACAGTTCAGGTGGTTTGTGTTCTCTGGGTTTCAAAAGACGCAGCAACAGACAGGAAACTGAAACAAAGTGACAAAGAGGGAAGAAGAAGAGCTCACAGACTAAATACAGCAGGGAGGGAAGGACAACGAGGGACAGGTGAAACTACTCAGGGGGCGGGGCCAACAATCATACAAAGGACAGGAAGTGAAACAAAGACACCAAACGATTGAAGCTGAATGGAAGTCGAAGGAAGAGATACTGAGGCTCTCACTTTGAAATGAAAGGAATTATGGGATTGTAGTTTTCTGTTTACTGTTTTTTTTTTGTGTTGTTATTATGTTTCACAGTATAAAATTCTGAAGTAAACAACAGTGACTTTTCTGTCACCAAAGAATCAGAAGTGAGTCATTTCAAAATCAAACAGGAAGTACAAAAATACAGACTGACCTGAAGACCGCGAAGGTGGGCGGGGCATAATCTCGATTCACCGCTGGCGTCTCCCCAGCTCGTCCAAATATGGTCATTTCCTGCTCTACAACTCAGCAACTGGCCAACGTGGTCGAATCCTCCTCTAACTCGGGTCGTTCCCTCCGTGGACCTGAGGCCGTCTCTTTCTTCGTGGTTTTCCCTCCATGATGTGTCCTGACATCTAAAGTGTCGCTCCCGGCCGAGCCCGGACGGCAGGTTAATTATCTCGGTGACGGCACCGGCGGCCGGTTTGAGTGACAGCTGCAGGACCCGGTGTGACACGGAGGTAACGGACGCGGTTAATTATTTCACGAGTACCTGACAGCCGGAGGACGGCGTCTCCGTCACCTCCACATCTCCCTCGGTTCTCATGATGGTCGGAGGTCATGAAGTGAAGCGAGAGCTGCTCCTCCGTAAAGGTTTTGTTACGTCGCTGCACCTTCAGGAGACGGAGATAAGCAATAAGCCGGCGCTGTGAAGGGGAGAGTTCTTATTTATTCTGGCAGCCTTTCATCGTCTCTGAGCTGCAGGAGCTGGATTTCAGGTGGAGCTTGTGGGGTTTTTGTGTGTTTTTTCTCCCGGTGATGCCGGTGACTCGCTGCTCGGGCCTAATGAGCCACCTGGGCCATCTGTACTTTGGCAGCAAAGTCACACATGTCCTGTGGTGACACCAGCCCACGTGGCCTCGGGTCCAATAAACGTCCCGCTGGGTGAAGCGGGGTTAATAATGCGCCGACCTGCAGGTTTTACTGAAACAACAGAATGGTGATTTGTTGGATAAAAACAGAGCTTCCTGTTTTACCTTTCTGACCTGAAGGCGAACACGCCGTCACGTCTGAGTCATGTTACACATGTAACACGCATCCTGCTGCAGGACCACGGAGCTTCACACAAATAAACACTGAGGTGATGTCAGCTGACAGGAAGGTGCTCCTCTTCATCGTCATCTGGCTTCATCTCATAAATCTGGTTTTATGAAGCTCAGATCAGCGAATCCTCCGAACTCACCAAACAGGTTGTTGGTCACGAGCTGCTCAAGTTTTTTTTTTTTGATTGTTGTCAGAAATGTTTGATTTTGTGGCAGATTTTCTCAAATATTATGTAATTTGTGGAGTTTTAAGCAAGTTTTTGCGTAAAATTGCAGGAATTCCAAAAAGTTGTAAAGAGAAAGAAAAATGCAATTTAATTTTTGAAGCACTACCTGATAAAGGAGTAAATCTGTAAAGACTTCCTTCTGTGATAATCATGCTGCACACTTCAGTCAGTGTTAAAATCCCACCATGAGGACTTTTATTTAGCATTTTGAATTCTGTTCTTGAAGCCTCGTTCAAAATGAGCTCGTTTAACGGAGGCTTTTCAAACTCTCACAGGTTAAATATGATGTTGTCTGTTTTTATAGTTGCATCACCGGTGAACCTCCAATCATCCGCTGTCACTTACAATTTGCTGCTCCGACATCTCAACATGAAGAGGAAGCTCACCGCGGATCGCCGTCCAAACATTTCCCAAACTTTTATTTTGAAATAGAAGTAATTATTCACGTCTGACTTTCATCTCGTCCTCATGTGTCCCATTAGTATTCCCACGGTTAAAAACGCTCGATGTCTCACGGCTCCGTTCAAAGCTCTAAATCTGTGTTTTTGAACGTTCGTCTCTCTGCCGGGTCGAGAGACACCGAGACAGACACCGAGACAGACACCGAGACAGACACCGAGGTCACGCTCTGTGTGTTTATTTAATGGAGCATTTATTCATGCGACTAACGCGACCGCTGTGAAACCCAAACGTTGACGTGGTGATTTCAGTGTCGTTCTACGTCCAAACATTCAGACTGCAGCTTGTTTTTCTTCTGGACAGTCTAGTCTACTAAAATCTTTCATCATCTAATTGGATAATACTCAGAGATTTTTTTATATTAGCCTTTAAATCAAGGATTTCATTTTCACATCAATCTTCATAAAGTTTTATACTAAGCCAATTTTATTTTATTTTTCATCTAATATCTCGCCATCTTCTCTTAATTTCATCTGTTGATCTTTTTCTTTTCCCCGAGCATTCACTTGTTTTTTCATGTCTGGAATCACTTTAACACACAAACACTTCATTTAAATAGAGATTTGCACCTGATATTAATGAAGCAATTCATTTTAAATCACCCGCAAAATAAATGTGCAAACTTTTGGAACAAACACGCAATTTGGTGGCTTTTGTTCGAGATGTCAGTCAGAGTTGTGTCTTGTTACTCGCTGCTCATCTGAATCTATATCTGCCGTCGCGGCTGCAGTGACATTTCGTTTTGTCGTCCTAAAATTGATCCGAGCTGCTCTTTCTGTTTGTGTCCAAAACAAACGCCGCTCCTTCGCTTCTGAGTCACAACACCAATTGAAAGTGTCACGCTCTAAGTGCATGTGCTGTCAGTATCAGGAAACCGATAACAGGTTCCCCCCCCCCACTCCTGAACCCCCGACAGGGACATTTTAATAAACCCACATAATTGCAGGATGAAGGCGTCGCCACGTGTCCACCAGGAGGAGCAGCTTTAATTTGAGCCGTTGGTCCGGCTGCTTTAAATCACACCGCCGTGTGCTGAATACGAGGAAAACCAAATCACAGCCAGCTCTGACATTTAGCTGCTTCGCACGTGAGCAGAGCGGCCGTGATGGATCGCCGTTCGTATCCACGGATGATTTAACACATTCGTCCTCAGGTTTGTCAGCGTCTGACAGTTGCTTTTCCATCAGTGAGTCATCACCTATGGACTCATGGCAGTAATCATCGCTGGGATTTTACGGAAATGTGCTTTTAAGATGTGGAGGTTTTATCTTCTAACACATTTAATATAAGTCGGTGTGCAGCGACTTCACACTGAGTAAAGCTGAATTTAAAGACCCGACCAGACCAGTCTAAAACCAGTCTAAAACCAGTTCAGTCCAAAACCGGTCTAAGTCCAGTATTGAAACCGGTCTTGAAACCAGTCCAGTCCAAAACCGTTCTAAACCAGTCTTAAAACTAGTCTTAAAACCAGTCTAAAAATGCTGAATTTAAAGACCCGACACTGGAGTTTTGGATTAATAATTCTCTGAAGAGATGTTCCCTGCCAGCAGAAGAGTTTCTGATGTTTCTTAAATCATTCTTCTAGATTTTGTCTGAGATCAGAGATGTTGCAGAGACTCACTTCCCAGATCTGTGAAGCTGGTAGATTTCACTCCGTCAGGGTTCGAAACTGACATGAAACATGAACTAAATCTGCTGCATATGTATGAAACTCTGGATGGACGTGAACGCTCACCTCCGTGCAGCACACCGTGGAAGTTAGTCCCTCCAGGAACATCAAGTTCAACCAACCACCAGGAAATCTGCAGCGAGCAGTGAAACTCTGCTGAAGGTTTTACAGACTTTCAAAATAAAACCTGCTGCATCAACAAGAATAACTCCTCATTTACATTCGGCAGATCTTCAACCTCCTCATTATCAAAATAAACCACAAAACAGGAATTAACGGGGTTTATGAGAATTAGGCCAAAATAAAACAAAGATTGGAACTAAAATATTTCTGTGAAGTGCAGTTTGTTTACCGTCACAGAAGTCAAAATCTTTCTTTAACAAAAAAAAGATTTTACTTGGCTTGCTGTTTTACTGCAAAAAGAAATCACCTAAAACTGAGAATTTCTGCTTCGTAACTCAACATGTTGGTCGCAACAATTACAAAAACACTGATGAGGAAGTAAAACTGCCTTAAAGAGACGTTTAGTGTCTTTTTGGATGTTTTTGTCTCCGAAGTCGTTCGATAGACTCGAACATGAAATATTAACATTGGTTCTCGCCTGCAGCTTCTCGTCGGCTGGATCAGAGA
>NW_027185441.1:563474-565974 GCF_022577435.1 Embiotoca jacksoni
GTTCTCCATTTTAATGAATAAAAACGAAACAACAGTAAGGACAGATGTTTTAAGGCAGCTTCTGATTGGTTGAACAGTTTCCTCCTCCAGCCAATAAGGAGCGCCGAGTCGCCGTCGGTGAAGTCATCTGATGTTCCAGGAAAAAACACATTTCTCTCATTAAGTTTCACCCTAAAATCCAACAGTGGAAACATCTCCCTCCTCCTCCTCCTCCTTATCTTCCTCCTCGGTTTGCCTCCTTTGTGGGTGGATGTCTCAGTCTCTCCACCAGGGGGCGTTTAGTGTCTTTCACAGGGAACCCCACACAGTGAAGCTGGTGTGTGTCCTCCTCTGTTTATGTTTCCGTCATATCGGAGGGATGAAGATGAGGAATGTGTGTAATGGAGAGCTTTAGGAGGTGAAGCCTGTTATTAAAGGGTCAGCGTGGTCGCCGCCTCCTTTTAGGAGGGAGGAGCGCCACCATGTGATGCTGAAGTCAGAAATGATCCCAGAAGAGTCCCGAAAGCATCATGTGACCAACAGACGAGTGAAAGAGGAGATTTAGTTCTTTTTCTTCAGGTTCTTCTCAACGTATGATATTTCTGGATGTTGCTTCCTCTTCAGTCACGATGCTTTTTTTTTGGAGTCGGTTCACAAACAGACGACAAGAAATCTGCTGTCAGAATACAGAGAAGTAAAAAATCAAGCTCGTCATCATGGAAACCGACTCGGGAGTCTGATATTAGTTGTTCATTCATTTCTACAATTCTTTTGTGATTGTTGCGATCAAAAATGTTCAATTTTTGTGGTGGATTTTGTCAAAAGATTGCGATGTTTCAGCGCAGCTTCTGCTGATTCACGGAAAAATCGCGGGAATTATATACAAATTCCAAACTCCCGCAAATATTGCGATATTTGCTTAAGTTTGCGTTAATTATTGCGATCGAAAGACATCGTATTCCTCGAAGGACTGTCGACTGTTTATAACATTAAATACAGCGAGCTAACTACGTAGGCTAGGCTAACCTGCTCTGAATATTTCACCTTATTTTCAGAGCATCATTTCTTCTTTTTCACCACAAACGTCAAACCTCCCTCAAAGGTTTCTGGAATAAAAAGTCTCTTCCAGACATTGAAGGGTTTTATTTATGTTACTGAACGTTTTATCTCCGTCCCGCTCCTCAACAATCACTTCACTCAACATTTATTCCTGGAGATGCTAACGAAGGATAACTTGCAGGAAAATCAACGTTTCAAGCGCTTCGGCTCAAAAACGTCATCAAATTGAAGTATTAAGATGTGGGAGCGGGAGCCCTTCGTTACCATGCCAACAGGAAGAAGCATGCTGCCCCCATCACTGCTCTGCTGCAGCTTTAGGACGTTCACTCAGTTTATTCCATTTAAGGAGACATTTTTTGATCAGTTTGTTGACTTTAACTTTTGTCCTCAAAACGCCTTTAAACTTGTAAATGAAGCTCACAAACTGCTTTTTAACTCAGTGACCTTCAGAGAATTTAACCGCGTCCGTTATCATTTTTATTCCCATTTTATCGCTGCAGCGATCCGTTTGTCCGTCCGTCCGTCCGTCCGTCGGCAGCTCTGTCAGCCTCGTCTCATTAACCGGCATCTGTTTGTCATTTAGCGGCGGCGGTCTGAGACCACAGCGGTCCAGTCATTACCGCCTCAGCACCGCCGAGGGACCCAACCAAGAAAACCTCCTGTACTTTCACCAAATGTGCTCTGCAAGCAGAAAAGGTGGCAGAGCTGGAGGAGGAGGAGGAGGAGGTGATGATGTCAAAGACTTCTCCACCTCTTCACTTTAAAACACCTGCAAATAAAATGTTGAAACTCAGGAACACTTTTCTGCATCCAGAGCCGTGTGGAGGTTAAAGAACCAGTTCACCACAGCAACAAACACTTTCTACACTAAAATCATTTCCTACTTCAGCTGCTGTCACTCCTTTCACAATAAAAGCCCTCCAGTTAACCTGGATCCATTTATTTTTCCTCTTCAGGTTGGCTTTTATTGTGAAGGAGTTACAGTTAAAGGTGACGTGTGGTGAAATGATTAATTTCAGGTCCAGTCTGTTATCCAGAGCTGATTTGTAGTTCTGCCCGCCCGCTGAGAATCACATGCAGCTCGCAGCACCGTGAGGGAAGCTGAAGGAACTCTACAGACATTATAATCATTTGTCTGCTGTTTAAATCATCAGTGATGTCATCATCCATCAGTGATGTCATCATCCATCAGTGAGGTCATCATCCATCAGTGATGTCATCATTGGTTTGTGAACGTTATGAATCCTCCAGTTCAGATTCTGTCCGTCACCATCTTTGCTAGTTTGGAGCGGTTTGGAGCAGGAAGTGACCATATTTGGACGAGCTGAGAAGTTGAATGGGAGTCTATGGAGCCGGAGGCTTTTTGGAGCCGACCTCTAGTGGCACTCGCTGGTATTGCAGCTGAAGACACTTCTGGATCAGAACCATTTTACAGACCTGAAGCTACAAACTCTTTTATATC